>NC_088226.1:5488682-5511918 GCF_036934945.1 Oncorhynchus masou masou
AGAACTTGTCAACTTGGATATCCATATACACTGTATGGACCCCTTTAGGGTTTCCTGTAAGACAGTGGCACTGCTCTGAAAAAAGACATTAAGAAAAAAAAAAAGATCAACCACCCGGTTTTATCATTTTTGGGGGGGGGCATTTCACCTGAGTGCTTCCGAGACCATTTCCTAATACCTGTGGTATTTTTAGACCAGCTGGAGTGTGTGTGAGCCTGGTTCTAACCAAGGCAGATTGTCTAGTTCCATGCATGGCCAAGCATTACCTGCCTAACAGGTTGGAGATTTGTATGCCAACATAGTACATTGGCATTATGCATTACTGTGTCTACTTTTTCTCTGTGAGTTTCACTTGGGAGAGAAAAATGTGTGAGCAGAATTAAATAATGTATTATAAACAGCAGACAGCTTAGCACCGGTTGTTCCAGTGAAAAATGGCTGTTCATTATGTTATTCCTTCCATATCGTGGTTTCCCTGATGAGATGTATAGTGAATAAGGGTGTGTGTGTGTGTGTGTGTGTGTGTGTGTGTGTGTGTGTGTGTGTGTGTGTGTGTGTGTGTGTGTGTGTGTGTGTGTGTGTGTGTGTGTGTGTGTGTGTGTTGGGGGGGAGAGGGTTAGCAGATGAGATCGTCCCATCGCTGGTAGCAAGGCTCTGTGTGACAGGGGAACAGATGCATTGATCCCTGGGTATGCTGGCTCTCCTCTTCTAGAACTGGTCCATCACACAGCATGGAATACACACTCACACAGATGCACACACACGTGTGTGCTGACACACACACACAGATGCACACACAAGCACTCACTCACACACTGACGCTAAAACACACACACACACACACACACACACACATACACACACACTATTGCAAAAGCACAAGCACCCACACGCACATGCACATATACATACACACACATACACACACATTCTGACTCACCAACGAACAGAGGCACACACTCATTCGATCCATCCTATCATGGGAGACCAAAATGTACAATACCTCACCTGTCTACTTGTATATTGTTTTTGGAGTCCTTTTTTAAAAGAGGCTTTCAGGGTTGAAAATATCCTGACGTCCCCAACCCTGAGTGACACTATAGAGCAGGGCAACATAGGGTTAAACCCTGAAGGACACAGGACTGGGGGAGGGGCGTACAGTAGGTCACCTAGAGAATAAATCAAATCAGCAATCAAGCCGAGATGTTTTTAACCGATGCTGGGCTTAATCCAGCCATCTTCCACTACATCACACAGTCATACTCAAACACTATTACACACACAGCACTGCACACAGAAAGGGTTCGCCAATGTTTACACTTAACTTTCTCTTTAGCTGTGTAGTTTAGTCTCATAGAGCACAAACATGAGGATAATCACAGCATTCTCCACTGGGTGTTTGTCCTGCTTTAATGGTGCGTGCATGTGCACCTAATCTGTGCATATGAAACAGTATAGCTTCCGTCCCTCTCCTCGCCCCGACCTTGGCTCGAACCAGGGACCCTCTGCACACATAGACAACAGCCACCCTCGAAGCATCGTCACCCATCGCTCCACAAAGCCGCGGCCCTTGCAGAGCAAGGGGAACAACTCCTTCAAGGTCTCAGAGCGAGTGACGTCACCGATTGAAACGCTATTAGTGCGCACCCCGCTAACTAGCTAGCCATTTCACATCAGTTACACATACATGCTGAAGGTGAGTCTGTGGGGAGAAAGAAAAAGTTGGTTCCAGTCTAAAACAACTGTCCTCAATGGTCAGTTGTGAAATTTGCACTCTGTCTGGTCTGAGCCAAACTGGGAGACCCTCACCAAGTCCCATTAGCTGGCTGTTTGTTCCCTCCCATCCCAGTGTGTCTCCAATGACCTCCAGAGCTCTTGTCTCAGGGTTATCTGCTGCTTCGTCAGCTGTCCAGCCTGCCCCACGAGAGCTGATCAACTTAATGAAATGGTAGAGCTATCAGTCCTCATCCCATCCTCACCCAGTCTCCCCCTGTCCCTGCACACAGCAACACATCCCTCAACTCTGAGTGGAGAAAGGGCATGGAGAAGGGGGATAGGAGGGAGTTGGAGACAGGAGGCTGGTAAAATGACAAAGGGCCTTTACACCTGAACAAACAAACAAGACACACACATGCATGAGATGCAAATTGATCAAGCCACAGGGACCAGCCAGACAAGCACACACTGAGCAGTAAACAATTTACTGCAGGGGGAAGGTGGCTTCATACCAGAGCAATCGAGCCAACGTCAAAGAAGTAGTAAATTCCACCCAGAACCAACGACGCTGCGTCGTCACGTAATCCTTTTCCAGTGATATATGGCCCTCATAAAGTAGGGAATAATTAGGGCACCATACATGTTGAGAAACACATGAACTGTAACAGTTATACCTGTTTGCTGCCTGGTGTGTATGTTACAGTATGCCCCTGCAGCACTCACATAGCAGGGGGTAGAGGTCTCCGGTGATATTTTAAAGGGGAATTTAGAGGCTGGCTTCAGTCAGTGTCGTTCTCCTCCAGATGTTTATTGCCGCTGTACTGCTCCACGGGCAACAGAGACTCCGGTCCCCATTTGTATTCCGGGCGCAGTGCTGTGTGCACCTTGTCTAACGTCCTGTCGCTGTTCGAAAGGAAAACTGACACAATGCTGCCTGGCTGGGGGAGCAGAGCGGCGTCTTCTCATCCTTCTCTCTCTCTCTCTCTCTCTCTCTCTCTCTCTCTCTCTCTCTCTCTCTCTCTCTCTCTCTTGGACAGTGACACCCACCTTAGATCGTATGAGTGTGCATGCGTGAGAATGTGTGTGTGTGTGCATCTGTGAGAATGTGTGTGTGTGCATCTGTGAGAATGTGTGTGTGCATCTGTGAGAATGGGTGTGTGTGCATCTGTAAGAATGTGTATGTGTGTGTGTGTGCATCTGTGAGAATGTGTGTGTGTGCATCTGTGATAATGTGTGTGTGTGTGCATCTGTGAGAATGTGTGTGTGCATGTGTGATTTGTAATGGGAAAAAAATGTAGTAGCCTAATTGCCATCTATTCACGCTTGTTGTGTCGTACATAATATTTCACATTTACAACTACAACCTTAGATCCCATTCCTGAGAATTGATGTGCTGCTTATTGCAATTAGATATCGATGCCATGGCTGTCCACGTCAAAATCTAAAGAACATCTCTAATTCCATTTGAACAGCTTGGAGTGGGCATGATTCATTTATATGAATCAGGTTTGGGGTTCTGTGATGCAGCCTTGGCAAAGTGACACCACAAAGTTAGAGTTTTGGGCAAAAGAAGTCCCTCAGGGCTCATTTAAAGAACTTAATAAGGGTACATTCAGTTTATCAGTACCTTCAGTTTGTTTGGCACCAACACTGTCACTTCAATCAATACTTTAGCTCCACTGAAAACGTATAAAAGTCAGATACTTTACGACTATAGCTTTCATGGGTTTCTGTAGAACAGAATTTGTAACCATGTGTATGAGAAGAGACATGTATCTGGCCCAGTTTTGGCATGTTAGTGAGATGTCAGGGAGAGGCGGTACTTAGTGTTGTCGCTGGTCTCAGCACATGGCAACACAATGTTTAAAGCAGCAAACACTCGATGGGATGGTTACCGTATAGTATACTGTATCCCAGAGGTAGATTATGAAACAAAGTGATATGTTCATACGTGGGTTAGTGCTTGTGTGAGGGGTCTGTCAGGCGGATGGGTGGGCAGCAGCCAGCAAGTCAGCTGTCAGAGCAGGATGGTGACATCTGGACCGGGAGGGGATTCTCCCATCTCCATCGTCAGCCATGGACCTCGGCTTAACCAGGGTTTTATCCTGATCTCTGCTCCACATACCATACGGACACACATGAGGGCCACAGACAGCACGGCCAAAGGCCAGGACTACAACCCAAAGCTTACACCACCATGACCATGTCGACCCAAACGTTTCTTATTTGACACTGTGATTTACAGTGCCTTCAGAAAGCATCACACCCCCTAGACCTTTTCCACATTTTGTTGTGTTACAAAGTGGGATTAAAATAGATTTAATTGGGATTTTATTGACAAAGATCTTCACAAAATACTCTGTTATGTCAAAGTGGAAGAACATTTTAACGTTTTTTTTATGAATGGAAAATTAAACACTAACATATCTTGATTAGAAAAATTTTCAACCCCCTGAGTCAATACAGGTTAGAATCACTTTTGGCAGCGATTACAGCTCTGGACATCTGGATTGTACAATATTTCCCATTATTCTTAAATTAATTCTTCAAGCTCTGTCAAGTTGGTTTTTGATCATTGCTAGACTGCCATTTTCAGGTCTTGCCATAGATTTTCAAGACAATTTAATTCAAAACTGTAACTAGGCCACTCAAGAAAATTCAATGCCGTCTTGGTAAGCAACTCCAGTGTATGTTTGGCCTTGTGTTTTAGGTAATGCTGAAAGGTGAATTTGACTCCCAGTGTCTGTTGGAAAGCAGACTGAAACAAGTTCTCCTCTAGAATTTTGCCAGTGCTTAGCTCTATTCAGTTTATTTATCCTAAAAAAACTCTCTAGTCCTTTCCAATGACAAGCATAAACCTAACATTATGCAGCCACCACCATGCTTGAACATATGAAGAGTGGTACTCAGTGATGTGTTGTGTTGGATTTGCCCCAAAGATAACGCTTCGTGTTCAGGACAAAAAGTGAATTTCTTTGCCACATTTTTTTCAGTATTACTTTAGAACCTTATTGCAAACAGGATGCATGGAACCTTGAGGAACACCAACATTTACAGTTGATTTGTCAGAGGACAAACCATCCACAGAGACAAACTGATATCTTTCCGACAGATAAGATCTAAACCAGGCCAGAACTTGTCCGTGTAGACCAATTTGGGTTTCCAATATCTCCAAAAGAATGTGGTGATCGATGGTATCAAAAGCAGCACTAAGGTCTATGAGCACGAGGACAGATGCAGAGCCTCAGACTGACGCCTTTAAAAGGTAATTTACCACCTTCGCAAGTGCAGTTTCAGTGCTATGATGAGGTCTAAAACCAGACTGAAGCGTTTCGTATACATTGTTTGTCTTCAGGAAGGCAGTGAGTTGCTGCGCAACAGCTTTTTCTAAAATGTTTGAGAGGAATGGGAGATTCGATATAGGCCGATAGTTTTTTATATTTTCTGGGTCAAGGTTTGGCTTTTTCAAGAGAGGCTTTATTACTGCCACTTTTAGTGAGTTTGGTACACATCCGGTGGATAGAGAGCAGTTTATTATGTTCAACATAGGAGGGCCAAGCACAGGAAGCAGCTCTTTCAGTAATTTAGTTGGAATAAGGTCCAGTTTGCAGCTTGAAGGTTTAGAGGCCATGATTATTTTCATCATTGTGTCAAGAGATATAGTACTAAAACACTTGAGTGTCTCACTTGATCCTAGGCCCTGGCAGAGGTGTGCAGACTCAGGACAACTGAGGTTTGGAGGAATACGCAGATTTAAAGAGGAGTCCGTAATTTGCTTTCTTTTCCTCAAAGAAGTTCATGAATTTATCACTGCTGAAGTGAAAGCCATCCTCTCTTTTAGTTAGCTTTGCGACAGTATCAAAAATACATTTTGGATTGTTCTTGCTTTCCTCAATTAAGTTGGAAAAATAGGATGATCGAGCAGCAGTGAGGGCTCTTCGATACTGCACGGTACTGTCTTTCCAAGCTAGTCGGAAGACCTTCCAGTTTGGTGTGGTGCCATTTCCTTTCCAATTTTCTGGAAGCTTGCTTTAGAGCTCGGGTATTTTCTGTATACCAGGGAGCTAGTTTCTTATGACAAATGTTTTTTATTTTTAGGGGTGTGACTGCATCTAGGGTATTGCGCAAGGTTAAATTGAGTTCCTCAGTTCGGTGGTTAACTGATTTTTGTCCTCTGATGTCCTTGGGTAGGCGGAGGGAGTCTGGAAGGGCATCAAGGAATCTTTGGGTTAAAGCACAGCTTTTGATGATCCTTGGTTTGGGTCTGAGCAGATTATTTGTTGCAATTGCAAACTTAAACAATGGTGGTCCGACAGTCCAGGATTATGAGGAAAACAATAAGATCCACAGCATTTATTCCACGGGACAAAACTAGGTCCAGAGTATGACTGTGGCAGTGAGTAGGTCTGGAGAAATGTTGGACAAAACCCACTGAGTCAATAATGGCTCCGAAAGCCTTTGGAGTAGGTCTGTGGACTTTTCCATGTGAATATTAAAGTCACCAAAAATTAGAATATTATCTGCCATGACTACAAGGTCCGATAGGATTTCAGGAACTCAGTAAGTTCTTGTAAACAAGAACCCTGGCTAACAATTTGAATCAGCAATACAATATTGGGTTTAATTATTTATTTACTAAATACCTAACCAATCACACAGAACTACATATACAAATAATTAATTATACCTGGATAATTCTTTACGTCATAAAGGAAAACGTCCCTAGGAACAGATTTGACAGCTTGTTACACAAAGGAAAAGGGTCTGGGTTGAGTGAAAGAGCGGGAAGACAGGAACAAAGGCGAAGCTGTGCTATCGTAAATACAGTATCTTATGCAGTCTAAATTAAGAAAAGGAAAATGCAATAAATATTTACTCTGAGCTGCGCTTCAGTAGGTTGGTGGTAGATGGAAGACCTTGTTGCCAAACCGAGTCCTCTGTCCTTTGAAGAATGTCTCTGGTGGTCACTTGGATAAGTTGTAGTAACGTCGTTGTGTGGTAGATGGGATACTCTGTCTGTTCCTTTCTAACCTGCGTTTGCAGCTGCGGTCACTAACTCAACGGCTAGGAGGTATCACTTCAGTCGTGAATAAGAGTTCAAAGTTCATACCATTCGCTACCAAAGCTCATGCTGATGTTGGCTTCGTTCTGTAGTTTTATCTGAACCATTCTGACATAGGATCGTCATCCTACCTCATTGTACCAGGAAGTTCTGTTGTGTAGACTTTCCACTGTAGAGTTTGTCATCTTATCATTGATGAGAATGTCTCAGATGACAACCGAACTGACATCATATTCAGTAAGTACCACTGCATATGTTCAATTCTGGTCGGATTACCATAATATAGTTCATTTCCCCCACATACTGATGTTCCCAGAATCTCTATGTTATAACCAAGGTTTTTTTAAATGTAACCTCAGTAGGTTAGAGAAGGGAAAAAGGGGGAAGAGGTATTTATGACTGTCATAAACCTATCCCCCAGGCCAACGTCATGACACTTCCTAATGGGTCTGGCAATGATGTCAAATTGGTTATATATGACCTGTCTGTTTGTGAGGGCAACAAATGTGTTGTGTGCACTTTCAATATAGTATGAGACATTACCCCATTACTCCTGTGCTGCAGCTGCATGAAGATGACATGAAAATGTAGTAGTCCTGCATTATTACCCATCTGCTAAGTTATTAACAACCTGCCTGTCATTGTACCACTGACACACAGAGACAGGACATCTGTTAGGTTATTAACAACAACCTGCCTGTCATTGTACCACTGACACACAGAGACAGGACATCTGTTAAGTTATTAACAACAACCTGCCTGTCATTGTACCACTGACACACAGAGACAGGACATCTGTTAAGTTATTAACAACAACCTGCCTGTCATTGTACCACTGACACACAGAGACAGGACATCTGTTAAGTTATTAACAACAACCTGCCTGTCATTGTACCACTGACACACAGAGACAGGACATCTGTTAAGTTATTAACAACAACCTGCCTGTCATTGTACCACTGACACACAGAGACAGGACATAACCTGCTGGCCTTTGCCCTACTAACACCACAGAGACAGGACACACTGTAAACGTCCAAACCCATTCTATCTTACACACCCTCAAATCCAAAAGCATAATCTTAAATCAGAAATCAGCAGGTTGTGGGCGACCCAATGCTCCCCAATTCTTTTGTTGTGTTTTCACTTTGAATGAAAACAAGGGGGTTGAGCCCTGAGCCATCTTGGGCTGACCTTCTAGGAGTGTCTTTGTGTTAATCCCGCTAACTTGAATGACCCTGCTGCCCCAGAGCTGGAGAGAAAATGAAAGTCACTTGCAACCTAACATTATAGCCGCCAGAAACAAACCAGGTGAAGGTGGTGTGAAGCCAAAAGCATCATTCTCGGTTCTTGGATCTGAATCAACTCGACCCCAAAAGAGACAAAGAAGCGAGAAAAAAGAAGGCTCATGACCAATCCATAAACTCCAGAAAAATGTGAATACATTTTGAAATGTGGAATAGTGACTCCCAGATGGCCACCGTTGTCATGGTGGGTAATGTTAGGTAAGAGTTGGGTTACATGTTTAGCCTGCTAACTATGTTAGCCTGTTCCGCATATTGCCTGTCTATATACAGCTTTGATTCTTACTTAGTGTTAACTACCCACCAGAACGACTGAATGGAAAACTAGTGTGGTCAGTCAAGTAAACAAAGGCACATCTGCATGACATATTGGTGTACTACTGGCCATCATGTCACAGAATGGTACATTAGCATGACACATGTTTACATGGTTACAGCACCACATCAAGGACACTGTTGTGACACGGACTTATTTGAGAATTGAACCTCTGTGGCAGGGCCGTAAGGATGCATTGCAGTCATACTTGCTCTGATGACCTCCTAGTAGGGAGTGAAAGGTGGGAACTGGGAGTAGCACATAACAGTTTGTGGCCTGGAGGTGTGGGACCTAACAACATGGTCGTCATTCAAAACTGCTGTGTGGCGAGTACTTGCCTCCCGTGATCCGCTGCGGCAACATATAGGCTTTTTCCTGGGAGCTGGAAGATAGCTGTATATGTCCTACCTTGTATGTGTGTTTTATTGTTTTAAGTGTTCAGTTGTCATTGTAATTGTCCCATTTTTTTTGTATGAAAACTTCTTTTTTTTAAATTATGAATTATGGGGATTTTAACATAACAGAGATGTATATATGTGGTCAGTCTTTTATCATGCAACAAACAGTCCAAGTCATCCATGATTCTGTTACTACGGCAGTGTAGATTCTGATGGGGAGAAAAAATATAATATCACTGACATGTATTGGGCTCCCGAGTGGAGCATCGGTCTAAGGCACTGCATCACTGCCTCACTACAGACACCCTGGTTTGAATCCAGGCTATATCACAGCCGGCCGTGATTTGGAGTCCAATAGGGTGGCGCACAATTGGCCCAGCATTGTCCGGGTTGGGTGGTATAGGCCGTCATTGTGAATACTAATTTTTCTTAACTGACTTAAAATAAAGTATTGGAATCACTTACTGTATTAGCGCAAGTGTCAATGGCCTTTCCAAACAAATCAAATGTATTTATATAGCCCTTCGTACATCAGCTGATATCTCAAAGTGCTGTACAGAAACCCAGCCTAAAACCCCAAACAGCAAGCAATGCAGGTGTGGAAACACGGTGGTTAGGAAAAACTCCCTAGAAAGGCCAAAACCTAGGAAGAAACCTAGAGAGGAACCAGGCTATGTGGGGTGGCCAGTCCTCTTCTGGCTGTGCAGGGTAGAGATTATAACAGAACATGGCCAAGATGTTCAAATGTTCATAAATGACCAGCATGGTCGAATAATAATAAGGCAGAACAGTTGAAACTGGAGCAGCAGCACGGCCAGGTAGACTGGGGACAGCAAGGAGTCATCATGTCAGGTAGTCCTGGGGCATGGTCCTAGGGCTCAGGTCCTCCGAGAGAGAGAAAGAAAGAGAATTAGAGAGAGCATATGTGGGGTGGCCAGTCCTCTTCCGGCTGTGCCGGGTGGAGATTATAACAGAACATGGCCAAGATGTTCAAATGTTCATAAATGACCAGCATGGTCGAATAATAATAAGGCAGAACAGTTGAAACTGGAGCAGCAGCACGGCCAGGTGGACTGGGGACAGCAAGGAGTCATCATGTCAGGTAGTCTTGGGGCATGGTCCTAGGGCTCAGGTCCTCCGAGAGAGAGAAGGAGAGAATTAGAGAACACACACTTAGATTCACACAGGACACCGAATTGGACAGGAGAAGTACTCCAGATATAACAAACTGACCCCAGCCCCCTGACACATAAACTACTGCAGCATAAATACTGGAGGCTGAGACAGGAGGGGTCAGGAGACACTGTAGCCCCATCCGAGGACACCCCCGGACAGGGCCAAACAAACCAAGTTTTCATAGTATTAATTCTAACCCAATGTAATTGTATATTAATTTCTCGAGTTTCAGCAGGAAAAATATTCTAACAAGCATAATGTCTGCCATTCTATATGAACAAAAGTTCCCCACCAAGCCATTTGCACTGATGCTCCTGGAGAAACTCTTGTTAGGTTAGTAGTGAGACAGGAGGGACGAGTCAGTCTTTGAGGTTATTGGCACCGTGTGGGAAATCATCAAATTAATTGTTACTTCAATAGTATACGGTAAAATGCAATGTCATAATTCCGTACACCCCACTGTATCCTGTGTATATGCCAAATAAACTTTGATTTAGATTTGATAATGTTTTTTAAATGGAATTTGAGTTAATTATAGTGAGCACGTATGCACCGTTTATGAATTTAACCATTAATGAATTGATGCTTGGTAACATATTGGCCATGGTCTCACCTGAGAGAGAGAAGGCAGGTAATACACTGGCCATGGTCTCACCAGAGAGAGAGAGAAGGCAGGTACTACACTGGCCATGGTCTCACCTGAGAGAGAGGTTGTCGGTAATAATATACTGGCCATAGTATCACCTGAGAGAGAGAGATGTAGGTAATAATATACTGGCCATGGTCTCACCTGAGAGAGAGGATGTAGGTAATAATATACTGGCCATGGTCTCACCTGAGAGAGAGGATGTAGGTAATAATATACTGGCCATGGTCTCACCTGAGAGAGAGGATGTATGTAATAATATACTGGCCATAGTATCACCTGAGAAAGAAGATGTAGGTAAGATGTTGGCAATAATATACTGGCCAAAGGCTCACCTGAGAGAGAGGATGTAGGTAATAATATACTGGCCATGGTCTCACCTGAGAGAGGATGTAGGTAATAATATACTGGCCATGGTCTCACCTGAGAAGAGAGAGAGGATGTAGGTAAAAATATACTGGCCATAGTTTCACCTGAGAGAGAGGATGTAGGTAATAATAGACTGGCCATAGTATCACCTGAGAGAGAGGATGTAGGTAATAATATACTGGCCATAGTATCACCTGAGAGAGAGGATGTAGGTAATAATATACTGGCCATGGTCTCACCTGAGAGAGAGGATGTAGGTAGTAATATACTCGTCATAGTATCACCTGAGAGAGAGGATGCAGGTAATAATATACTGGCCATGGTCTCACCTGAGAGAGAGGATGTAGGTAATAATATACTGGCCATGGTCTCAACTGAGAGAGAGAGAGGATGTAGGTAATAATATACTGGCCATAGTTTCACCTGAGAGAGAGGATGTAGGTAATAATATACTGGCCATTGTCTCACCTGAGAGAGGGGATGTAGGTAATAATATACTGGCCATAGTATCACCTGAGAGAGAGGATGTAGGAAATAATAGACTGGCCATAGTATCACCTGAGAGAGGATGTAGGTAATAATATACTGGCCATGGTCTCACCTGAGAGAGAGAATGTCGGGTAATATACTGACCATGGTCTCACCTGAGAGAGAGGATGTAAGTAATAATATACTGGCCATGGTCTCACCTGAGAGAGAGATGTAGGTAATAATATACTGGCCATAGTATCACCTGAGAGAGATAATGTAGGTAATAATAATATACTGGTCATAGTATCACCTGAGAAAGAGGATGTAGGTAATAATATACTGGCCATGGTCTCACCTGAGAGAGAGGATGTAGGTAATAATATCCTGGCCATAGTATCACCTGAGAGAGATAATGTAGGTAATAATATACTGGTCATAGTATCACCTGAGAAAGAGGATGTAGGTAATAATATACTGGCCATAGTATCACCTGAGAAAGAGGATGTAGGTAATAATATATTGGCCATAGTATCACCTGAGAGAGAGGATGTAGGTAATAATATACTGGCCATAGTCTCACCTGAGAGAGAGGGTAGGTAATATACTAACTATGTAGTCCTTCTAATGAGTGTAATGTCTGCCATTCTGTATTAACAAAAGTTTCCTACCAAGCCCTTAGCACTGATGCTCCTGGAGATATTCTTGCTTGGTTGGTAGTGGGACAGGAGGGACAAGTCTGTCTGTGACCAATAGTGACCATAGTATGGCCAATAGTCCACCAATACGTCATGAATATTAACTATTGTTTATTTGACTGACCACACTGGATATTCATTCAGACGTTCTGGTGGGTAGTTCACACTAAGTAGGAATCAATGCTGTATATAGGTAGGCAATGTGCTGAACAGGCAAACATAGATAACAATTTTGGTCAATTTCAAGCAAAACAATTATTGAATCACAAAGTATAACAGAAATTTCATACAGCATTTCTTACCTTGGTCAATTAACAACAAAACAATTATTGAATTACAAAGCACAACATAAGTATCTCCCTGAAAATACATGTTTGTGTGATGTTACTTTACCAAATGGTATGCATACATGCATTTTTTGGGGTGTACCTGGGCCGAAAATGCTGTTGACCACCAAGCTAGCTAGCTAGTTATTTACAAATGAAACACTATCATGTCAACAATCTGCATATCTAGCTTTTGCTAGCTAATGTTAGTCAGTTGAAATAACGCCATTGGGGTTTGTGCAGTGTAGGTTTATGATGCCATTGTTAGATTCCTTTGAGTACAAAACAGACCAAATACAGAAGATAGCCTTGTTAGTTAGCTTGACATTGAACACACTAAGTTTAGCAGCTAACTTAGCTAGCAGGCTAAACACGCAACCTAACACTTACTGACTGGTAAGTCAGTGGAGGCTGCTGAGGAGAGGACTGCTCATAATAATGGCTGGAACGGTACGAATGAAATGGCATCAAACACATTGTGTTTGATGTATTTGATACCATTCCACCTATTCAGCTCCAGCCATTACCAGCTCCTGTCCTCCCCATTTAAGGTGCCACCAACCTCCTGTGTTACCAGTCCATGAGAACGGTGACCATTTCAGAGTCACTGTTCCACCTTTGAAAATGTATTCAAATCAAATCAAATTGTATTGCTCACATACACATATTTATCAGATGTTATTGCAGGTGTAGCAAAATTCTTGTCTTCCTGGCTCCAACAGTGCAGTAGTATCTAACAGTGCAGTAGTATATATAAACGATTCTCAACAATAAACACAAATCTACAATCTACGCAGTTGCCAGCGATACAGCTCGACAGGATGCTCTCAATTGGACAGGATGCTCTCATCTGTAAAAGTTTGTTTTTGAGGCCAAAACAAATTTCTTCAGCCTCCTGAGGTTGAAGAGGCACTGTTGTGCCTTCTTCACCACACTGTCTGTGTGGGTGGACCATTTCAGATCAAACCATTTCAGATTTCAGCTCGTCAGTGATGTGTACGCCGAGGAATCACCTTCTCCACTGCAGTCCCGTCAATGTGGGTAGGGGCTCCCTCTGCTGTTTCCTGAAGTCCACGATCAACTCCTTTGTTTTGTTGATGTTGAGTGAGAGGTTATTTTCCTGGCACTATTCTCCCAGGGCCCTCACCTCCCTGCTGGCTGTCTCGTCATTGTTGGTAATCGCGCCTACTACTGTTGTTTCATCTGCAAACTTGATGATTGAGTTGGAGGCGTCGTGGCCATGCAGTCATGGGTGAACAGGGAGTGCTGAGGATCAGCAAAGTGGAGGGGTTGTTTCCTACCTTCACCACCTGGGGGCAGCCCGTCAGGACCCAGTTGCACAAGGCAGGGTTCAGACCCAGGGCCCTGAGCTTAATGATGAGTTTGGAGGGTACTATGGTGTTGAATGATGAGCTATGAACAGCATTATGAACAGGTATTCCTCTTGTTCAGATGGGCAGTTCCAATGTTTTTCCGGTTTATGGATTGGTCTTGAGCAGTCTTTTTCTCACTTCTTTTTATTTTTTGGGGTCGAGTTGATTCAGATCCAAGAACATATAATTATTTTTGTTTGCTTCATCTGCTGTTTGTTTTTGGAAGTGATAGTTGTTTTTAGGTTGTAAATGACTTCCTCTCCAGCTCTGGGACAGCAGGGCCATTCAAGTAGCAAAAAGACACAGCTAGCCTAGAAGGCCAGCCCAAGGCGGCTCAGGGCTCGACACCCTTGTTTCGTTCAAAATCCACAACCTGTGGATTTCTAATTAAAAGCACAGGAATGTTAGAAGAAACCTATCTCCAAAAATCTCCCCCCATGCAGAGATGGTCAAATCAAATCAAATCAACTTTTATTTGTCACATACACATGGTTAGCAGATGTTAATGCGAGTGTAGCGAAATGCTTGTGCTTCTAGTTCAGACAATGCAGTAATAACCAACAAGTAATCTAACTAACAATTCCAAAACTACTGTCTTATACACACAAGTGTAAGGGGATAAAGAATATGTACATAAAGATATATGAATGAGTGATGGTACAGAGCAGCATAGGCAAGATACAGTAGATGGTATCGAGTACAGTATATACATATGAGATGAGTTTGTAAACAGAGTGGCATAGTTAAAGTGGCTAGTGATACATGTATTACATAAAGATGCGGTAGATGATATTGAGTACAGTATATACGTATACTTATGAGATGAGTAATTCCCATTATTAAAGTGGCTGGAGTTGAGTCAGTGTGATGAGTCAGTGTGATGAGTCAGTGTGATGACAGCAGCCACTCAATGTTAGTGGTGGCTGTTTAACAGTCTGATGGCCTTGAGATAGAAGCAGTCTCTCGGTCCCAGCTTTGATGCACCTGTACTGACCTCGCCTTCTGGATGATAGCGGGGTGAACAGGCAGTGGCTCGGGTGGTTGTTGTCCTTGATGATCTTTATGGCCTTCCTGTAACATCGGGTGGTGTAGGTGTCCTGGAGGGCAGGTAGTTTGCCCCGGTGTTGCGTTGTGCAGACCTCACTACCCTCTGGAGAGCCTTACGGTTGTGGGCGGAGCAGTTGCCGTACCAGGCGGTGATACAGCCCGCCAGGATGCTCTCGATTGTGCATCTGTAGAAGTTTGTGAGTGCTTTTGGTGACAAGCCGAATTTCTTCAGCCTCCTGAGGTTAAAGAGGCGCTGCTGCGCCTTCTTCACAATGCTGTCTGTGTGGGTGGACCAATTCAGTTTGTCTGTGATGTGTATGCCGAGGAACTTAAAACTTACTACCCTCTCCACTACTGTTCCATCGATGTGGATAGGGGGGTGTTCCTCTGCTGTTTCCTGAAGTCCACAATCATCTCCTTAGTTTTGTTGACGTTGAGTGTGAGGTTATTGTCCTGACACCACACTCCGAGGGCCCTCACCTCCTCCCTGTAGGCCGTCTCGTCGTTGTTGGTAATCAAGCCTACCACTGTTGTGTCGTCCGCAAACTTGATGGTTGAGTTGGTGGCGTGTGTGGCCACGCAGTCGTGGGTGAACAGGGAGTACAGGAGAGGGCTCAGAACACACCCTTGTGGGGCCCCAGTGTTGAGGATCAGCGGGGTGGTGATGTTGTTGCCTACCCTCACCACCTGGGGGCGGCCCGTCAGGAAGTCCAGTACCCAGTTGCACAGGGCGGGGTTGAGACCCAGGGTCTCGAGCTTGATGACGAGCTTGGAGGGTACTATGGTGTTAAATGCCGAGCTGTAGTCGATGAACAGCATTCTCACATAGGTATTCCTCTTGTCCAGATGGGTTAGGGCAGTGTGCAGTGTGGTTGAGATTGCATCGTCTGTGGACCTATTTGGGCGGTAAGCAAATTGGAGTGGGTCTAGGGGTGTCAGGTAGGGTGGAGGTGATATGGTCCTTGACTAGTCTCTCAAAGCACTTCATGATGACGGAAGTGAGTGCTACGGGGCGGTAGTCGTTTAGCTCAGTTACCTTAGCTTTCTTGGGAACAGGAACAATGGTGACCATCTTGAAGCATGTGGGAACAGCAGACTGGAGAGATCATTACTCTCAGATTAATTGGGTTTTCGTTCCACGGCGGATCAATCACTTGTCATGTACACTTAATGCAACAGCATGTATGAATTATATCCAGCACTCTCGTGGCTTAGGAAAGCAAAGCAGAGCAGGGATCTTGATTTGGATGGTGACATAAACTATTATCTTTGAGTGTATCAGTTTGATGTGATTTTCTTCCCCGGGGTCATGGGGTGGGAGATCAATCAGAGGCTGCTGGGATTGGAAACATGCAGACTGGGAGTTCACTGTATGGAAGCAGGTAGGGTAGAGGGAACATGGGGATGAATATTGGACAGTAGGATACATTTTTACTATGACAGCCTATAGCTCCAGTTTATTATGAGGCCCTGATGTGGAGAATAATTTCATCAGGACTAAAGAAGTAAATCTACAGGGAGGTGTCAGGGATATAACAGGTTGACAGGCCCTGTCCGCGCCCGCTAGGGCCCACGATGATCAAATCACCAGACGACAGACATAGAGTCACAGCTGAGAGGGACTCACCTTGCACTGCATTCAATATTGTGGTGACACCTGGCATTAGGATGTAAAATTGAGTTGAATATTGACCTAGATAAAATGTGACAACAATACAAGCCATTACGTCTTGTTGGAGTGGAAAAGCAGGTGCATGTGTCTGATTTGAGACATGGCAGATATGTCAAAGTCACATCCTTCCAGATGAGGCAATGTGTCTAAAGGCTAAGTTGTCTTTAAGAGAAAATATTAACTCTCAAACCACCATGTTGTTCTGTTAGTGGAGCTAGAATATAAACACTGTGAGTGTGGCTACTCTAGTAGTCTGTTTTTATCAGTGCAGGATTGTCACAAAGCTGCTTCCCCACTTGTTCTATTTTGGTCACCATCTGCAAAGGCAGGAAACAAATGTCACTTAACCGTAATACTTCTGTGAACTAAACTATTGACTATACCAAGTCAAAATATTCTCAGAGTGCTTTGTTCTATCCTTGTATAGCTGACAGTAGCATCAGGAATTTAGGTAATATTATATGATGTGCAATATAGCATTTATTTAATGTTGTCTAAAGTACAGAAAAAAGAGGCAGAGGCTTTTGGCACTAAGGATTATAGATCCAGTTTGATATGACATTACTTTACATCACAATGAGGGAGCCATGTTATTGGCAATGGACTAGTTAAGTGTTCCCCAGATGGTGGACCGGGACCCAGGCTGGGTCGCAGCTACAGTATATCCTCCTGGGTCGCAACTACAGTATATCCTCCTGGGTCGCAACTACAGTATATCCTCCTGGGTCGCAACTACAGTATATCCTCCTGGGTCGCAGCTACAGTATATCCTCCTGGGTCGCAACTACAGTATATCCTCCTGGGTCGCAGCTATATCCTCCTGGGTCGCAGCTATATCCTCCTGGGTCGCAGCTATATCCTCCTGGGTCGCAGCTATATCCTCCTGGGTCGCAGCTACAGTATATCCTCCTGGGTCGCAGCTACAGTATATCCTCCTGGGTCGCAGCTATATCCTCCTGGGTCGCAGCTACAGTATATCCTCCTGGGTCTCAGCTATATCCTCCTGGGTCGCAGCTATATCCTCCTGGGTCGCAGCTATATCCTCCTGGGTCGCAGCTAAAGCGCGGGTTCTGGCTACATGTATTGTTTTGCTTATCAGATGGTCCACAAAGCTCTTTAGATAGAGCCGAGCTAAACAGAGTCTGGAAACCACGGTAGCAGTGAGGGCCAATGAATAGGAGTTGAGAGGATACTCAGTGGTTAACAGTAAAAGTCTAATTGATTCTAATTTACTCGACAATGCATGACTGGAAGAAGCCGATTCACTGTTTTCACAAAAGCATTTTATTATTCCTATTTAAGTGTATTCAAAATGCTCATGAATTACCAGATTAGTTGAAAGGTAATGGATTTTGGGGATTAGAATGGCAGTATTTTATCTTCATGGCTTAGCTAAACCCATCATCACAGGTGAATGGGAAATGAACTGTGACCATAACGATCGGATGAATTAGTTGGCGGTCTTTGCATTAGCGAAGGTAAAATTGTCAATTACATTGTGTAGGGTTAAACTAATCCTTAATACTGAACACATGCATAATATATGGGAATGAAAAGGAGATTTATACTTATTAGACTTGAAAGGGTTTATTATAAAGGAATTCTAATAGGATTTAATGTAAGTATGTCTTTTTCATGTTAACCCATTGTTGAGTACCTACAAATTATAAAGTTTCCTTACTCAAGTCTAAAATGTGATAGATATTAAACATTGGGCTGGTCAGCTGATGTTTCATTGATGAAAAGCAAGAGAAGAGGTAAAGTTACCGGCAGAGAGCCCGAGGCACCAGCATGCCTCTCCAAGCCTTGGAGCATATTGATCAAACTGTGCCCAGGATGAGACATGTGTAAGTCTTAGCAGTAGTTTCATGCACTGAATACGAAATGACCCCTTACGTCAACAGTGACGAGCACAACAACCCCCCACCCCACAACCAGATGTACTTACTGTACCACTATGGTCTTAAGATATTGAGCAGGGCTGGGAATTGGGCATGAGGAGAGGGCAGTCATGTCTGAGCAGAGGCTCCTGAACAGATGTGATAATAGTAACACTGTAAGCAGTTGACTTTCAACCAATCACCTTTAGGACAAAGGAATAGCTGAAAAGGTGTACAACTAAAATAATTTCATTTCTCAGGCCAGTCCAGACAAAACATATCTGGCAGGTGTTAATACAATAACACATGTAACCCCTAGACCCTTGTTATTTAGTCACATGTGTTGCAGTAGAGACAGTTCGCCCACAGACTACATAAGAGAAGTGGGACAGAGACGGAAATAATTTGCTTCTCTGATTTGATAAGGAAACAGCAAAGGACAACTGATATTCTAAGGGAGCTGCTTAACCAACTCACCCACTAGAGGGAGCGAAGCAATTCCTCATTGTAAACCCATCTGGTCTGAAAGCCAAGGTGAAGATTTTGAAGGATTCTGTTAGGACTGTCTGCCATTAAACAGAGATAGAATATCAACTGTCACATAGTTAGATCTGGTATCTGTTTCACTCTGTCATCTCCGTCTCCCCTAACACTTTTTAGCTGGATGACAGTTTTAAAAGGCATGGCATAATCTTTGCGGTCACACAAGGGATTTACTCAGTAGTAACGGTGCATGGGGAAACGGTCTGAGCCCTTCTAAGTGCCAGACTGGAACAGTGGCAGAAGCTTTGATCTAATCTGGTCTGTGTACCCCGCGCCAGCCAGCGGTGACTGGGCAGAGTCAAGTGAGAGAGAGGTCGCAAACTGGAACACATTCCCACTGATAGGAGGCTGGGAGCTGGAGCTGTGAAAACTCGGAGCAGACAACTAACACATATCAAATCCAGGCGCTGAAAAATTGGGGAATTGCAGCTTCACAGAGATTACAACTCTAGAGAGCAAAGAATTTGACATGGCAGTGCATTCCAAAATCCAACCCCAGATTACAGAGGTTATAGGTGAAGACAAATGATCTTGTCTGTGTAGATTGGGGAAAATCTCCTTCAGGCACATCTTCTCCCAATGCCTGCATGTCTCACAGTAATGACTGTTTGCATACTTAGAGTATCATAGATATATCGCAATAGAGTTTGCTTATGTTCATCTTCACTAGTTTCACAGTGGGATTTTGTTTGTTTCTACTGACTCAACATGACACAAAAAGTCCCAAAACGAGCTTTTCATGACTGCATCATGACGTGAACAGCAACCTGTCTCTTTCCCATGGTCCCAAACTACAGTATTTACCACTCATCTGTTCCAACCAGGCTTAAGAACCAAATAAACTGTGATCTGAAAAAAAATACAGTGTAAATGATGTATCCAGACCTGCATTTTCTATTACAATATCCCTGACTAAAATAAATATCCACAGTGAGTTTTGATCCCTAACATTGGAATAAAGCCTCAAGCCATTGTACGCAGTTTGCGGGTGGATTTAGCTCCATGTAGCACAGTAATAAAAGCCTCTTCCTGTGTTTTGGAGACTTGGGTTGTGACCAAGCTACAGAACGACTGCAATGTTCAACAACTTTGAACAGGTTTCATGACTATATTGCCCAGCGTTATTGCAAATCACAGTGGTGTGAGTTCCACTTTTGTTGTCAGCAAGGTCAAATTGGGCTAGATGGTCAAATCAATGTTTCCACTGTGCTGTAATGCCTCCCTGATAGCTGTGTCTCTGTTTGGAATAAACCTTGGTAATAGGGGCATATCGACAAACATAAGTCATCTGATTAAGTCGATGATGACTCATTGGCTGTTGTGTTTAATTCCACATCCCCATTTTACCACAGTATCCCCATGTAGGTGACCTTCAGACATCCACCTAGCTGTTTCATTGCCTTGATTAAACATGTGGAAGGTCAAACTCTTTAATGAGATCCTCCTCAAAGACATTAACCCTAACGTGTTCCATCATACAATGGCCGAATAAGACATGGGTAATGTGATTGAAGGAAAGCAATACATTCCTGCTCTGTGTTCTTAACAATTTAAGGATTATCAATCAGCCTGCATGATCAATGACAGAAATATTGTCTATGTTTATGACAGAGGACCTCGGCAATGATGTCATGAAAGGAAAATATGAAGGTCAATCAGCACAACACATCCATTATGTTTTTGATATGGTCAATATCTAGCAACTTTCATAATGCCTTTCCATTCTCAGCAACAGTACCATCATTGGTATTCTAGGCTGCTCCGCTACTAATGACAATCTATAATGGTCCTTTCTCAGCCATGTGCTGCTGATAAGGTCCCTGACCAGCAGTGTGATGCAGAAATCCTCTACGGTCCTCTGGGAGGCAGCTTTTCAGAGTGGAGACTATATTACCACGTAGTCCAACCAATTACCCCATGGGAACATCACCGCCACTATACAGGTACACTCCATCTACTTAACACAGCCCTCGTCCCATTCCCTCTGTCAGGGCAGGGGTTGAGGAAAGGAATGGGGACTGCAGTGGGTCCCCAGCTATCCTGTACATGTCTTGATAGGGAGTGACATGAATCATGCCATGGGCCATGACACCTGCCAAGGAATACTGAGGATTACATTGTAATCACCCCACTGTGATTCAAACACATCCTAATCAGTCCCTTGACAGGATACCACACACACGCGCACACTCACACACTCACATACACTCACATACACCACACAGCGTCAGGCCTGCAGGCGGCCGTGTGACAGATAACTCATAGAGGATGACTCTGTCTGACAGAAGGACACCGTATCTGACCAGACATTAAATGGATTGGTGAATGTAATGCTGTAGGATCTAACTCCATTCAACTGCATTGTGAAATACATCATTTTTTCTACTTGCCCTACAGCTATAAATATCTGGAAGATCAAACAAGCTAAAGTTTCTGGTCGATTTGATCATTTATTCATTACCTGGAACATGAATGTAGATTTATGATTTCAAACTAAAAGTGAATCCCTTAACCAACTTTGTTACTGTCACTGTGTCACTGTACTTTGGGAAAATTGCATTGAAGTCTATTAGCAATGCAGTGTTTTTAAACACTGATCTTATCAATTCATTTCTAAGGGAAAACTGTCATCCCACGTTAAGTTCCATTAGGTTTTCCATAAACAATGCCTTAGAAATACAGCATGTAGCTGCCGTTAAAAAGCCTCCATGGCCAAAACCAGGTCTCTACCTATTCACAGCACATAATACCCATGCATTCAGACGTTTTGCCCATTAAGTTGGAATAGCTCTGCAGCATTATTGAGGGGGAAAAAACGTCCACGAAAGAAGATAAATGGTAAATCCTTGTTCTCCATTTGTTGCATTAAACAGTGAGCACCATCTGCTGTATTCAACTGCAGAGTACAACAGTAGTGGGGCCACAGCTGCCATCCGCAGGCACGGCAACCTGCTCACCGCCTGTGTTTTCAAAACACTCACACAAAACATAGTACCCTGGGTCTCTCCATCATCCACCTGACCCAACCCACCACTCATGGCCGCTTACATAGAGCACACACCTACATGAAGCACATGACTCACAGATTAAGCTAAATGCTCTTTGCAACCATAAAGATTGGTTTGGTTGGTCGTTCGAGATTACTGCTAAGCATTATCACATTGCACAAATGGTAAAAACTAACGGTCCCAGCGTATCTAATACAAATGTCTTTACCCATCTCTCTCTTCTCTCCTTATCCCCACCCTCGTCCCCTCTCTCAGGCAGTAGGTGACTGAGATGGGCGTTCGTCTAGGCCACTTGAGCGACTCCCCGTGGTGGTGGCCGCTACTGCTGCTGTTGCTGCTCTGCACTGCCCCCTGGTGCCAAGGTCGGCCTTTCGCAACGCCCTTGCCAGCAGTCAACGTGGCGGTGGTGTTCAGTGGCTCGGCCTACCAGCAGGAGATCAAGGGGCGTCTCAGCAGGGAGAACTTCATGGACCTGCCCTTAGAGGTGAATCCCATCACAGTGCTGGTAAACAACACCAACCCTCGGGCCCTGCTCACGCGCATCTGTGACACACTGGCGGCCAACCGCGTACATGGTGTGGTGTTTGAAGACAACATCGGCTCGGAAGCCGTGGCACAGATTCTGGACTTCATTGCCCTGCAGACGGCCGTGCCCATCATGGGCATCAGCGGGGCTCCGCCATGGTCCTGCCACACAAGGTCAGTGATCAGGATTGGGATAGGGGACACTTGGTGTCTAGGCTGCCTGAGGAACATGCTTAAGTTCATCTTCTTTTTATTTTTGAAATAACCTTGAAGGCCACATGATTTGTTTCCCCAAACTGCTGCAGAGAAGCAGCTTAACTGATGTGTGGTTTATGACTACACAGTCTCATTACATCAGAGGTTTTAAACCCTTTATATTCTAGTGACTGTGAAATAAAGAACTGGGAAAGACCCCTGGCACAACTCACAGTACAAATAATAAAACCAAAACAACAATCTCAGCAAAACAGGTCCCCCAAGGTGAGCAAAGCACTCAGATCTTGAAAGCGCTCCACCACACACACACACACAGGCCAACCGTCATTAGTCTGGTGATGCTCTCCACCACACACACACACACAGGCCAACCGTCATTAGTCTGGTGATGCTCTCCACCACACACACACACACAGGCCAACCGTCATTAGTCTGGTGATGCTCTCCACCACACACACACACACAGGCCAACCGTCATTAGTCTGGTGATGCT
>NC_088226.1:5512418-5559918 GCF_036934945.1 Oncorhynchus masou masou
CTCTTCCATTTAAAGAAATTAGGCTTTTTGAATGGTTTCATATGAATACTTGAAAATGAATAAAGAAGAATATGTAGTTTTGAAATGTTCCCAACAATGGACAATGTTTCAAACCCGATGTTGGATCTTTTAGTAAATGCGTGCTATTACTTGTTTGAGAATATGGTAATATACATTCTGTTGTGGGTGGTTGTGTAACTGTCTGAGTTTCCAACAGGGGGGCTACGCTGCGTACCGATACGCCCAGCCCACCACCGCTGCTGCCTACAGTGACAGGTGAGTACATTCCACCTGCTGCATAACATAAAACACATAATATTACTTGAACAAATGGAAGACCATTGATATTGTGATGGATTCAATTAGAAGGTGTGCCAAGGTCTGACAGGTGACTTCAACCTGTCCCCCACTCTCCAACGTATTCCCACATAGACGGGTGAAGATGAACTCACTCTGGAGTTGTGACCCCTCAGATTGAACTGTCCATTAGGAGATCCACTATGGCCTGGCTAAAGCACACAAAAAAGTAACCTTGTTCGACAAGATGATCAATCCCATGCCTCTGCCTTGACGGGCGAGAGGGCATATCAACTGTATTTATGAATGGCCTGCGGTCTGCGCGAGGAGGGAGAGGGGAGAGAGGATGGATGGATGGGCAGGGACTCTATCACTTCTGACTGATGTCATTCGGGTTCAGGTGTGCTCCGTTTGAGGAGGCGTGGCTGATTCATTTGGCCTTCAAAGTGTCAGGCTGGATGTGGGCTGCTTTGGGAATCTAATCTGGGAGGGATTGAGCATGTCACTTGTGATAACGTATAACCCTGCCTGAGAACCTGAAGATCATATCGATAATGTAAGATTTATCTGGCCTCGCCGCACTGCTAATTATGAGCAGCCGTGCTCGGAGGGAGCAGAAATTGGACAGCAGCTTTTTTTCTGGGAGGGATTTAATTCCTGTTTCTCTTGCCTATATTTTCCTCCTGAGATTTAATGTAATTCGCCCGAGTTGTTTGTTTTGGCTTTGTTTTGCTTCCCTTGTCTGTTTGTTTCTTTTTGAATAAGCGGTCATGCCCATTGGATCAATAGGGGTTTGTCTCAGCAATACCTTATCAGACTTACCAGCTGAGCAATCAGCCAATCATGAAAGGAGGTCACAGGGATCATAAGAGGTTTGTAAAATCCCCATAAAATATCATTCATTTTCAAAATGCTTGTGCCCACAGGCCTGCTTTGTATTACCGAAGCCCTGCCAAGGGCCAATCAGCGTAGTGAAGCCGCGTGACGCACCGTCCTGAGGGGACGCTCTGACCTCGAGGTGGTTAGCAATGCCACTCTGGTGAGAGCCCATTTTGTAGATAGATTAGCCTTAGTGAGCTCTCTGGGGTTTGGTGCTCACAGTAGATAAGAGTATCACAGAGACCACCCCTGACCATGTCATGGTACAGCCCATCCTCCCCCTGGAGCCTTCATCCAGCTCCTTCCCTGACCTCACTGACCTTGGGTGTTGGACTCCAATGGGACACACCATATTTAGATCTTATATAACTCAATGTCCTCCTCGCTTCGCCCAGCCTTGTAGGGCTGGATGTCTTGTCTCCTTAAGGAAAATGACATTTCTCCCTCTCTGCTTGGTTTTTATTCCTGGTTGATTTGGTGCCCTCATGCTTGGCTGGGAGTGCCTTATCTGCTCCGTACAGACCTCATTTGCAAGTTAGCATTGAAGAAAAAAAGTAAATAAAGGAATATGTGAAGTCGATAAATAAATATATAAGGCACACATCTTGTCCTGTCTCAGAAGGAAATTGGAAGGATTAGTTCCAAACCAGCAACAATGAAAAGACAGTGGTGTGAGCCCACTGTTCAGCTTGGGTAAACAACAGCAGGGTGAGAGAGCGTACACAGACTGGGCCCAAGCCCTCCAGCACCTCTATCTTTCTCTGTTTTCTCTTTCTTTCTCTCTTTCTCTCTCTCTCTGTCTCTTTTCTCTCACCCCTCAGTACCCATCACTGCCAACTAATCGAGGTGACAGTGAAAAGGACAATGTGTATTCACAGAGAATGATCCAACCACCTTTGAACTCCTTTTCTACTCAGCCTTGTATCATTTTCTAAACCAGGGGGTAGAGAGAGAGAAATAATTGTTTTAGAGACTTGAAAGTGTTGACTATAGGGCCAAGTATCAAACAAGCATTGAAAATATACTCTACGTCAATGACCCTAATCTCCTGGCCTTTTCCATTGCAGCTATGGCAGAGTCTATGCAACAGCAGACTCCCTACCACCACACAATCGGGCTCCCGCTGCCATACAGTGGGGACCATGGTAAGTCTGCTCGCTTTCCTCTGCACCCTGTTGTTGGCTAGCCACACTAACACAGAGCAGAGGCCACCAGCCGCAGTACTCTGTCGCTCCAGGAGCACTCGGAGATAAAGACCATTGAACTGAGCCAAGTCAGTGGGCTTTATTTCCTCTTGTCATGCTGTTTGGCACAACCTAGTGGAGTGCAGCAGAATTCCCTAGCATGTGGTCATTGTGAATTCAGTGAAATGGATTTGTTTCGTGTTATGTCACACAAGCTCACCTCATACATACAATATTAATTTGATTCAGGCTTTTTACTGCTAAAATGGGAATGATCACTACAACTAATTCAATCCAAACACATGGGCATCTTCAACACTAGTATAATCATTCTATTCCTGCCACTATTCAACTACAAATGAGTTGTTCCATTCTTCCTTTCAGCCAAACTCTAAACTTAAAGGGGTGAAGTTGAATGGTTAATGTCTGTTTTTAGCTAGCTTTTGCAGCTAACATCAAAGATGAAAAAAATATTATCAGTAAAAGACCATCCTATAATGGGGAGATAGTTTCTCAATGTTTTGTTTTACAATGAGGGCATGGGACTGGGCTCATAGACTAATTTGAAAGATTAATTCACCATCAAACGCATGCAGCAGTGTGCCGTGGGGTGACATGGAAGAGAAAGAGAGGGATGGGGGGAGGGAGTTCTCTCACTCACCCCTCTCCAGTCCACAAGGTTGATGGGACGAGCGCTCTCTGCCAGACAAATGGCTTAAATGTACCATTCCGGCATGCATGCATGCGATTTTTCAACAACATAAAAAACAGCGTACAGTTCCCCGGTGCAGCTGCTAGCTAAAAGCTTTCATTAATTAAGACATTTATTTTTTTCCTCTTCATTTACTTAATTAAAAACTGTGCTTCTTTTCCTCCAAATTTCCTTCCCTTCTCTGCCACTCTTAGTCACTCTTTCTTAGCCAGGCTGAATTTGGCCCTTCATGTCTGAGCTTGGGTTGTGTGTGTGTGGGGCAAGTTGAGGGGATCACTGTGGTGGGGTGGAAGTTGAGGGGATCACTGTGGTGGGGTGGAAGCTGGTGAGGTGCGAGACCCTGGTAGTGAATAAACCATCTTGACACAATAGGAGTTCAGATCTTACAGTGAAGAGACACACCATGAAATAGATTCAGGAAAAAATTGGTTTGGTTACTAATTCTTTAGTCCTCTTTGATTAATGGTTCCAAAGGAGAGAGCAGCGATTTTTGCATTTAGAAACCTTTCAATAATTAGTTCCTCTGAGCTTGCTTAAAATTCTCTTTGCCGATTTCCAGCGTGCAAAAAAATTGCAAATGCTTTTTTATACTGATGAAAATTTTATACAAGCAAGAGTGTTCCTTTAAATTAAGGGATATTAGCCTTTGAAGGTTTGGTGGTGGTGTGTGTGTGTGGGTGTGTGGTGGTGTGTGTGTGGTGTGTGTGTGTGTGTGTGTGTGTGTGTGTGTGTGTGTGTGTGTGTGTGTGTGTGTGTGTGTGTGTGTGTGTGTGTGTGTGTGTGTGTGTGTAGTGTGTGTGTGTGTGTGTGTGTGTGTGTGTGTGTGTGTGTGTGTGTGTGTGTGTGTGTGTGTGTGTGTGTGTGTGTGTGGTGTGTGTGTGTGTGTGTGCCCTGGTTACCCAGAGCATGGCAGTAAACCTAGGGAGCAATATCCTCTGGTGCAATACACATCCAGAAAGGTGTGGGTGCCATGGTTGGACTTGAAAGAGAATTATGATTAAACTCCTTTGAACTTAATTCGCTTTGGTTGGATCTATGACATTGTTGTAGCCTGGAAAGCCATTGCGTGAGGAATGTTTTCCTACAGTCAAAAGCATGAAACAAACACAGTATTTTCCAATTTGTTGCTTAATGTAATTAATGCATGGAAACTGCATTTGAGGGCGGGGCCCACTTCTCCATGTGGCAAGCCAAAAGAAGAATATTGATATCTAGGAAAGGGTTTTTCTTTCTGGTACAAATATCAAAATGATTTCAGACTAAGTTCATACTTTATCACTACCAGGTTCTTTATCCTCCAGCTCCAACACCTGGACCGGCCCTCCTCAGAACACACACATACCCAACTTCTGCATACTCTAATGAACAATAACTATTATTACTTTGATTAAACCAGCTCAATTAAATGCTATTTCATCCCATGTCCTTCAGACACAGACGTTTTAACAAAACCAATAAAGGAAGGAAATTTGTGGAAAAAACAGAACTCAACAACCAAGCTGTCACCACCTTAATACTGATTGGTCCTTTTTCATCTTTGATGTTGCAGGCTAGCCTATACAGAGGAGGGTACAGTCGCTTCACTCCCTACTAACAGAAAGAAAAGAGAGAAAGACAGAGACATTACCCCCCAACAAACAAAAATAAAAAAATTAACAAACAAGCAAACACCTCATCCTTCGTGGAGCGCGAAATCAAACTAAAAGCTTCCAGGTTACCAATGCTGACCCCTCCCCCTGACACCCGCCCTCCCGCTACAGATGATTTCTACAACCTTGTTGATGTCATCATTGGTCTGCTCCTATGATTTGTTTTGTATTCATTTTGTGCTTTGGATTGATTTCGGAGAAGTTATGTTCTGCACATGTGACTGCTGTAGATGGGTGCTGTGTCACCATAACCAATGTGAGCCTACTGTAGTACGCATGATGCATGATCAGAGGGGTGTGTTTCTGCAGTGACCGTCAGATGGATGACAATCTAGTGGGGCATTAGATACACTGTTATTTAGCCTATTCTTGAATTGGAACTCAATGAAATTCAAGCAGGAAACAAAATATTGTATTCCAATTAGCATTAGAAATATATAATTATCATAACAAAAAAAGACGATGCACATGCCCTGCTAATTCTTCTTTCACAAGACGCCACTGTCAACTGTATGATTGCTCTGTAATGTTGGAGTGTCCTAATGCACTTGAATTGGAGTCCTAACAGTGATGTGGTGTGACAGCATGCAGAGTGAGCGCCATTGCACCACAGTGAGGGGTCAGAGTTCACCTGGGGTTGAGACTGGGCTAGCTCTCGCTAATGTGATGGCACTCTAGGCTAAAGGACTTAGGATTGTGAAGGATTCAATGTCTTTGTTTATTTCAGGCACATTTTTTCCACACTGATTTGCATGTTCACATATTATTAACTGAAGTGTACAGTGCATTCAGAAAATATTTAGACCCCTTGACTTTTCTACATTTTGTTACGTTACAGCCTTATTACAAATTGATTCAATTGTTTCCCCCTCATCAGTCAACACACAGTACCCCACAATGACAAAGCAAAAACATGTATTTTTTATTTTCTTGAAAATCTATGTAAAATAAACAGAAATGTCAGATTTAGTATTCAGTATTCAGTATTCAGCATTCAGACGCTTTACAAAGTACTTTGTTGAAGCACCTTTGGTAGCAATTACAGCCTCGAGTCTTCTTGGTTATGACGCTGCACAGAAAGCTTTGCATACCTGTATTTGGGGAGTTTCTCCCATTCCTCTCTGCATATCCTCTCAAGATTTGTCAGGTTAGATGTGGGAGCGTTGCTGCTCAGCTATTTCTCAGATCTCCCAGAGATGTTCGATCGGGTTCAAGTCCGGTCTCTGGCTGGGCCACTCATGGAGATTCAGAGACTTGTCCCGAAGCCACTTCTGGGTTATCTTGGCTGTGTGCTTAGGGTTGTTGTCCTGTTGGAAGGTGAACCTTCGCCCCAGTCTGCGGTCTAGGCGCTCTGGGCAGGTTTTCATCGAGATCTCTTTACTTTGCTCCGTTCATATTGCTATCGATCTGACTAGTCTACCATAGTCCCTGTCGCTGAAAAACATCCCCACAGCCTGATGCTGCCACACCATGCTTCACCAAAGGGATGGTGACAGGTTTCCTCCAGATGTGATGCTTGGCATTCAGGCCAAACAGTTTGTCTGATTTCATCAGACCAGAGAATCTTGTTTCTCAAGATCTGAGAGTCTTCAGGTGCCTTTTGGCAAACTCCAAGCGGACTGTCATGTGCCTTTTACTGAGGAGTGGCTTCTGTCTGGTCACTACCATAAGGGCCTGATTGGGGGAGTGCTGCAGAGATGGTTGTCGTTCTGGGAGATTCTCCCATCTCCACAGAGCAACTCTAGAGCTCCGTCAGAGTGACCATCGGGTTCTTGGTCACCTCCCTGACCAAGGCCCTTCTCCCCGATTGCTCATTTTGGCCGGGCGGCCAGATCTAGGAAGAGTATTGGTGGTTCCAAACGTCTTTCATTTAAGAATGGTGGAGGCCACTGTGTTCTTGGGGACCTTCAATGCTGCAGAAATGTTTTGGTACCCTTCTCCAGATCTGTGTCTCGACACAATCCTGGCTCTACAGACAATTCTTTCGACCTCATGGCTTGGTGTTTGCTCTGACATGCTGTGGGACCTTGTACAGACAGGTGTATGGCTTTCCAAATCATGTCCAATTGAATTTACCACATGTGGACTCCAATCAAGTTGTAGAAACATCTCAAGGATGTTCAATGGAAACAGGATGCACCTGAGCTCAATTTCGAGTCTCATAGCAAAGGGTCTGAATACTTGTAAATAGGGTATTTCTGTTTTTATTTTGAATACTTTTGCAAAACCTTTCTAAGAAACCTATTTTTAGAATAAAGCTGTAACATAACAAAATTTGCAAAAGTCAAGTGTCTGAATGCTTCCCCGAAAGGCACTATACAAAGGGGGAGAACAAGTATTTGATACACTGCCGATTTTTGCAGGTTTTCCTACTTTAGCATGTAGAGGTCTGTAATTTTATCATAGGTACACTTCAACTTTGAGAGACGAAATCTAAACAAAATCCAGAAAATCACATTGTATGATTTTTAAGTAATTAATTAGCATTTTATTGCATGACATAAGTATTTGATACATCAGAAAGCAGAACTTAATGGCCCAGGTACAGAAACCTTTGTTTGCAATTACAGAGATCACACGCTTCCTGTAGTTCTTGACCAGGTTTCACACACTGCAGCAGGGATTTTGGCCCACTTCTCCATACAGACCTTCTCCAGATCCTTCAGATTTCGGGGCTGTCGCTGGGCAATACGGACTTTCAGCTCCTCCAAAGATTTTCTATTGGGTTCAGGTCTGGAGCCACTCCTTAGTTGCCCTGGCTGTGTGTTTCCCGGGTCGTTGTCATGCCGGAAGACCCAGCCACGACCCATCCTCAATGCTCTTACTGAGGAAGGAGGTTGTTTGCCAAGAGCTCGCGATACATTGCCCCATCCATCCTCCCCTCTGTCTGATTGCAGTCGTCCAATCCCCTTTGCAGAAAAGCATCCCAAATTTTCCACCTCCATGCTTCACGTTTGGTATGGTGTTTTTGGGGTTGTACTCATCTTTCTTCTCTCCTCCAAACACGGCGAGTGGAGTTTAGACCAAAAAGCTATATTTTTGTATCATCAGACCACATGACCTTCTCCCATTCCTCCTCTGGATCATCCAGGTGGTCATTGGCAAACTTCAGACGGGCCTGGACATGCGCTGGCTTGAGCAGGGGGACCTTGCCGTGCGCTGGGCAGATTTTAATCCATGACGGCGTAGTGTGTTACTTCATGGTTTTCTTTGTGACTGTGGTCCCAGCTCTCTTCTGGTCATTGACCAGGTCCTGCCATGTAGTTCTGGGCTGATCCCTCACCTTTCCTCATGATTATTGATGCCCCACGAGGTGAGATCTTTGCATGAGCCCCAGACCGCAGGGTGATTGACCGTCATCTTAGAAATTCTTCCATTTTCTAATAATTGCGCCAACAGTTGTTGCCTTCTCACCAAGCTGCTTGCCTATTGTCCTGCCAGCCCATCCCAGCCTTGTGCAGGTCTACAATTGTATCCCTGATGTCCTTGCTACAGCTCTCTGGTCTTGGCCATTGTGGAGAGGTTGGAGTCTGTTTGATTGAGTGTGTGGACTGGTGTCTTTTATACAGGTAACAAGTTCAAACAGGTGCAGTTAATACAGGTAATGAGTGGAGAACAGGAGGGCTTCTTAAAGAAAACCTAACAGGTCTGTGAGAGCCAGAATTTGATAGGTGATCAAATACATATGTCATGCAATAAAATGCTAATGAATTACTTAAAAATCATGCAATGTGATTTTCTGGATTTTTGTTTTAGATTCCGTCTCTCACAGTTGAAGTGTACCTATGATAAAAATTACAGACCTGTACATGCTTTGTAAGTTGGAAAACCTGCGAAATCGTCAGTGTATCAAATACTTGTTCTCCCCACTGTATGTGACGTTTAGAGGTGGGTAATCATTATTTTTAGTAGGCTACGCTGTCGACTCATCTATGAAGTACTGTAGTGCAATTCCTGATAACTATTCACTTTTCAGTATTGCACAAAACATTCTGTACCTCAGATAAACCACTACAAGTGATTTGATCTGACAACTAATTGTATCAGTAGAATGCTTGTCTGTTTATTGAAGATTTTCTTGACATAATCAGTGCTTGACTTGGGCAGAAGCTTACAAGAGCTGAGCACCAGCACCTCAGATTTTCTACTGCTTGAGATCCTGCACCTAAATAAAACAATACCAGCACCCAAAATGACTAGCATAAGTCAAGCATACCCACCAAACACTACCAGTGGGTTCCCCCACTTTACAATGACAGAGCATTTTCTTATTGGGTTATTTAGCCTAAATCTCTCTGGAAGAGCTGAATTACTAGAGCAGGTACAGTGAGAGATTATAGACTTTCCATTATGAGGAGAGAAATGGACTGTGAACATGATTGTATCATATTCCATTTTCAGGAGAAAATACCTTGTTCCATACAGCTCTAGGAAGAGTCTCGGTGGTTCCAAACTCCTTCCATTAATGTATTATAACACCTGCGTGTTGTCATACCATGTTAATGTACTCGAGTACACGTCTTCAACTCAGTAGTTACCCCATATGAACTCTTGAGAAAATGGGAACATTTCAAAGAAACTATTTTGTAAGTAGATCAAGCCAAGAGACATGATATATAGATCCGAATACAACTATGGAAATCTATAATTACTCAACTGTTCGTATAATGATATCATTTACGTATGTATCCTCTCAAGTGTTATCTGTTTGATTTGGATCATTTTGTAGATGTGACATGTTTATAAAGACATCATATACGAGCAGTTATGTTTAGTCAACATGTTGAACATGATATAGATTAATGTTGTTTACCAAAATAATATATCATCACTTGATCAAAGAAAATTATAATACCTTGTTCTTCCTTTTATATACCAGTATTTAGGGTTCCACCATGGGGGCTTTTATATGATACAAAACAGTTTCATTGTTATTCATGTATTTGTAGGTGTTTCTGATTAAATTACACCGTGTGTGTGTGTGTGTGTGTGTGTGTGTGTGTGTGTGTGTGTGTGTGTGTGTGTGTGTGTGTGTGTGTGTGTGTGTGTGTGTGTGTGTGTGTGTGTGTGTGTGTGTGTGTGTGCGTGCGTGCGTGCGTGCGTGCGTGCGTGCGTGTGTGTGTGAATAGTAGGTTTGACACAGCTGGCGCAACTGGATTCTCTGTGGAACTAACACAGAGAATCCCCCAAGAACAACGGCTCACTGAACAACGGCTCACAACAGTTCCACTGTTTCTTCAACTCAATTAGCGTCTACGTCTTAAGCTGAATTTACAGCAATGGAAGTCTGCTGTTTGAACACATAGGCTTGAGACAACTCCACACAAAATATATATATTATAAAAGAGACAGCTCCATACACTGAACGGCAAGGAAAATACTCCCCTCTGCCTTGGTCAAAGAGAACCTCATAGCTTTGAATTCTCCCTCACTTCCTACCAATTCCTAATGATGCCCGTCATTACAGCTGTTGTTTCAAAATCCTTTTTAGCAGACGGCTACTTCTACACTGAACTTAATTGGAGAGAGAAACTTAGTAATTACTATAGTACCAGTTGATCCGCTTGAAAGGAAATAGACTATTTGAATCCCCCTGTTCAGTTTGGGTGCAGATAAGTCATAAATGAGTTGAGTAGGAAAGCCACAGTGTCAGGAGACTGAGAGCAGACATCTTAATGAAGACTGCTCTTCTGAAGCTATCGTTTAGCAAATACACTGGAGGCCATAGTGTGACGAATAGTAATTCATGTTTTTCACTGGCTGTGTGTTTCTGAGGTTTGCCAACTTCTTTCCTCTAGTCTAGACATCCTGAAATCTCTCTCCATGACAACTCTTTGCCTCAATAAATCACTTTATAAGTCCTAACTCATTGATAACCTAACCTTGTAAAACCTTGTACAGTAAAATAGAACCTTCCACTTTAAGCACCCACTCATTTCCTGTCTGCACGTGAACCCGCCTGATAAGATGCTAGCTCCTATGAGAGGAACATCAATGCCCAGGAGGTGTTAGCCGCCATGCCTCACCACCACAAATTAGAGCAGAGCTAATCAGCCACTATCAATCACTGTATCGCTAGCTTCACTAACAGGCCATTCCTACCTACATCTCCACTATAGCAAAGTGCAGATCTCAGTCTACCAGCAGCTACATTTCACAGTTAAAAAAGAAAGTCGTCCTAGAACACACCTTTTCATTTACATCCTCTACTTCCAGGGTTACTCAGGGGTCGTTTTATTCATGAGGACATTGCAGTGATGTCATGTTTTTACTTGGATGGGTTTGAGTGTTGTCCAGTTAAAGTTGTATTGTGTCCATTACAACTCTTCCTCCCTTTATAATCAATGTATTCATTGTTACACTGTTAAAATGGCAAATTATCAAGGCTTCATATAACATGTAAATAGCTAATATATATTGTGTCTTATTATATTTTGCTAAATATTAAAAATGTGTATCTATAGTGTAGAGGCTGAAAGGTTTTCCAGTTTTATAATATCATCTATCCCATATACATGTGTTTTTCGTAGCTAGCTACGTAATTAAAAACACTCAATGAAGGTGTTAAACCACAAGCCCAGTCATATACAGTTTGCTCACAGTTAAAAATTTCTATTTATGTCAATTGAACGCACAGTTTGTTAGTTCATTATGTTGTATTTACTATTATAGTCAGTAAGCCTTGATAAGCTGACCGTTTCATTTCTTTATGCATCCAAAAGATTTGTAGAGAAAAAGGGAAACAAGGTAAACAGTTTAAAAAGGTCCTGTAAATATATACATGTATATACACATATATTACCAATTCTCTGATTATCTGGTTTCTATGTGTTCATATATATAGTGGTTTTATCTGTGTATTTTCAATTCAGCTGAACTTGTTCTATGAGTTGTATAGTATGTCATTTCTAAAAAAGTATATATTGTCTGAAAGGTGTAAGTAATTGGCTTTGGATTTATTGGTACAGTATATTACATTTCCTTTGTCTTCTTTTCATCAATGACTTAGTTGTTAGTATATGTGACAAATCTAAGCAACCTCTGATTGTTTTGAGTGTCAGAATAAAGCAGTTCTGAGAGCATTTTGTTTGTCATTGGAGCTCTATGTTTAATCTGTTGCCAGCTTGTTGATTGTAATCCTGATCAGGCACAGTAAAATGAAATATTCTACAATTCCTGTTCACGCTTAATGAAACAATATTTCTACAGATTTAAACCAGCATTGTATGGATAAGTAGATGTTCAATTTAGGTACAGTGCAATGCATTGCACTTCCTCAGTGACAGTGGGCACTGCTACAGCATGACCCAACCCTCCCCTGAATTGACTTGTCCATGAGTGATTAATATATTTGTCACTGCAGCTCCTCCAATGCTGGTCTGCCTGTCAGTGAGGAGCACTATATGTATGCGCAGGTGCTATTGTGTTCCCTCTCAGCTCTGCTATATAGTGATACAGTGATGGGAATATTTTAGTATAGAGAGTCCCCAGTGAGACCTCCGTAGGACAAAGATGAGGCAGGCTGCTCCATGGATGGAGAGACAGAGGGAGATGGATGGAGAGACAGAGGGAGATGGATGGAGAGACAGAGATGGAGATGAGACAGGGAGATGGAGGGAGAGACAGAGATGGAGGGAGGGGATGGAGGGGGAGAGACAGAGGAAGAGATGGAGATGGAGAGAAGAGAGAGGGAGATGGAGGGATAGATGGAGGGAGATGTAGGGAGAGAGGGAGATGGAGAGGGAGATGGAGGGAGAGACAGGGAGATAGAGGGAGAGACAGGGTGGTGGAGGGGAGAGACAGAGGGAGATGGAGAGATAGACAGGGAGATGTAGGGAGAGACAGGAGATGGAGGAGATGGAGGGAGAGACAGGAAGATGGAGGGAGAGACAGGGAGATGGAGGGAAGGGAGGGAGAGACAGAGATGGAGGAGATGGAGGGAGAGACAGGGAGATGGAGGGAGAGACAGGGAGGTGGAGGGAGATGGAGGGATAGACAGGGAGATGTAGGGGGAGGACAGGGAGATGGGAGAGAGATGGAGGGAGAGACAGGGAGATGGAGGGAGAGACAGGGAGGTGGAGGGAGAGACAAATAGTCATTCTGGGCTGAGATTACCTTGCCACGTGTTCAATTGTTACTTCTCCGGAGGAGGAGGTGTGAAAAAGCACTACAAAGCCATGTCAAAATGAAAGCCTCGCCTGTCTCTCTCCCTCCCTCTCTCCTCTCTCTTCTCCCTCTCTCCTTCTCTCCCTCTCTCTTCTCCCTCTCTCCATTCTCCCTCTCTCCCTCTCTCCCTCCCTCTCTCCCTCTCCCTCTCTCTCCCTCTTCCTTTCCCTCTCCCTCTCTCTCTCCTCCCTCTCTCCCTCTCTTTCCCTCTCATCCATCTCTTCCTCTCTCTTCTCCCTCTCTCCCTCCTCCTTCCCTCTCTCCCTCTCCCTTTCTCTCCCTCTCTCTTCCCTCTCTCCCTCTCTCTTCTCTCTCTCCCTCTCCCTCTCCCTCTCTCTCTCCTCCCTCTCTCTCCTGCCTCTCTCCATCTCTCTTCTCCCCCCTCTCTCTCTCTCTTCTCCCTCTCTCCCTCTCTCTCCTCTCTCTCATCCCTCTCTCTTCTCCCTCTCTCCCTCTCTCAAATTCTCACTCTCTCCCTCTCTCCCTCTCTCCTCCCTATCTCCCTTTCTCTCCTCCCTCTCTCCATCTCTCTTATCCCTATCTCTCTCTTCCCTCTCTCTTCTACCCTCTCTCCTCCTCTCTCCCTCTCTCTTCTCCCTCTCTCTCCCTCTCTCTCCCTCCCTTGCTCTCCCCTCTCTTCTCCCTCTCTCCCTCTCTCCTCCCTCTCTCCCTCCCTCTCCCTCCCTCTCTTCATCTCTCTCCCTCCCTCTCTCTCATCCCTCTCTCTCCTCTCTCCTCCCTCTCTCTCATCCCTCTCTCCCTCTCCCTCCCCTCTCCACTACTGCTATAGGCCTCAGTATGACTCTTCACTGTACACTGTAAACTCCAGTAGAGTGATAATGGCCCTCTGTTCTGTGGGGAAAAGTAGCATTTGCTTTGGCCTATGCTCTTTTAAGCTCACTCTTGTGCTCTATGACTTTCAGGCTGGCATGAAAAAGAATGCTCTCTTTTTTCCCTCAAAAGCTTCCTTTCAGTTGATTTAAGCATGCTTCTCAGCTCCCGGGTGGTTTGACATCAATCCGTCAGCCCGTCTTAACCTGACATTGTGTACCTTTCCCTCCCTGGGGTGCAGTGCTTTAACAAAGATGGAGGGAACTTTTGTGAGAGTAGTGTACTTTTTATTCTATACATTTTCTCAACGTTTATATTCAAAAATTTTGACATTCTGGTTTCTGGTATGGAATCATCATATTGAATAGTTTTGGAATAGGAAACACAGCAAACTTAACACAACAAACTTTATGATTATAGGTAGTGAAATGCACAAGTAGGTTGTTTGTCTATATGTGTCAGTCAGAGATGTTCTGCATACTTACCCATGTCTCCCTGCTCTTCTTCCTGTTCACCTCCCAGTAAATAACAAAGGCAACGCTGTGCTCAGTATTGATGGACATCACAGATGAAAACAACGAGAAGAGGAGAACTAGCTTTAAGAAAACAACAGGAGAAGAAGAAAGAGTCCCTCTACTGAGGCTGGTGAGGAAGGACAGGAGGCGTGCGTGTGGAGTGGTGCCGCGGCGGTGTCAAAACCAGCCACAAGCGCTACAGACGGAGCCAGTTTCCAGGGACCACCTTGCCGGATAGAAAGACAACGAGAGAAAAAGAGAGAAAGCATCCTGTTATTATTATAACACATTTTATTTTTTCTATACTTTTGTGATTTACAGCTTGTGATTTACAAGTAAAAAGTGTGTATAAAACAGTATATATGTACAAATATGTTTTTATGTTTTTGGTAAGGAAGACGAACAGTTGTCCTCGATGCTGATTCTGTGGTGGAGAGGGAGAGTCCTGCTTTCTCTCTCTGGCACACCACTCCTGTCACTGACAGACAAGAGGAGGTGATGTGTATATATATATGATATATATATATATATATATATATATATATATATATATATATATATATATATATATACAGTAATGTTACAGTGGCAGGCTAGGAGGGTTCAGCATCCGGGCAAAAGCATTGTATTACAAGTCCACTTTCTCTGGGTCGGAGTCAAAGGTTAACTTCCAGCTGGAGGTCTCTATGGTTACACTTCCTGTGTGCAGTCTTTTCGTAGTCTCACTGATCCGCTTCCTTCCTTGCGCTGGTGCCACTGTTCCACTGTTCCCACCTGTTGCAGTGTCACTGGCCAACTTCCTATGGGTAGTCACTGCTGTTCTCTACTTCCCTGTGGATACTGTCGTCATGACTCCACTTCCTCCTGGCAGCACCACTGGTCCACTCTCCATGGGCAGTGCCTCACTGTCACTGGTCTACTTGTCTCACTTCCTCCTGTGGTCCACTCTCCACTACTGCCACTGGTCTACTTGTCTGTGGATACTCCACTTCCTCCTGGCAGCACCACTGGTCCACTCTCCATGGGCAGTACTGTCACTGGTCCTACTCCACTTCCTCCTGGCAGCACCACTGGTCCACTCTCCATGGGCAGTACTGTCACTGGTCTACTTGTCTGTGGATACTGTCGTCCTTGACTCCACTTCCTCTGTGCAGCACCACTGGTCCACTCTCCATGGGCAGTACTGTCACTGGTCTACTTGTCTGTGGATACTGTCGTCATGACTCGATTTCCTCCTGGCAGCACCACTGGTCCACTCTCCATGGGCAGTACTGTCACTGGTCTACTTCCCTGTGGGTACTGTCGTCATGACTCCACCTCCTCCTGGCAGCACCACTGGTCCACTCTCCATGGGCAGTACTGTCACTGGTCTACTTCCCTGTGGATACTGTCGTCATGACTCCACTTCCTCCTGGCAGCACCACTGGTCCACTCTCCATGGGCAGTACTGTCACTGGTCTACTTGTGGGTACTGTCGTCATGACTCCACCTCCTCCTGGCAGCACCACTACTGTCACTGGTCATGACTCGACTCCTTCCTCCAGGCAGCACCACTGGTCCACTCTCCATGGGCAGTACTGTCACTGGTCTACTTCCCTGTGGGTACTGTCGTCATGACTCCGATTTCCTCCTGGCAGCACCACTGGTCCACTCTCCATGGGCAGTACTGTCACTGGTCTACTTCCCTGTGGATACTGTCATCATGACTCCACTTCCTCCTGGCAGCACCACTGGTCCACTCTCCATGGGCAGTACTGTCACTGGTCTACTTGTCTGTGGGTAAGCCAGTAGAGAAATTAGATAAGTTCCTCCCCCAGCTCACTTCCTCCTCCAAGCCCCAGCAGGGGTCTCTGATTTACGATGAGAGAAAGAGTTTGATGCGTTAGTCCCTGACTTTCCTCGCCTGCCAGGGTCAAAGCCCAAGCCTTTGTGTCTCTATCTGCACCAGTGGACAAAGTATCTCAAACAGACCAACAAGCCAGGGTGCATTTAACTAACGGCATACGTTTCCAGAGAAGAGAAATACTCATCAATGTCCATGTAACAATTGAATTATAATCGAATAATCTAATTGTAATGTACATCAGCAGGTGCATAACCAAAACACAAAGCCTAAAACTGTAAGGACTGTAATATGCTGATAAACATTATAGAACTAGTGCCCATCCAATGGTAATAAAAAGGAATGAGGGCTGAAACATGTCAATTACAATGTTGTTTTTGTCAATATAATTCTGAGAATATTTATTTGTGTGATTTGCAGCACTGAAAACTTTTAAAGAAGAAAAAAAACGTTTTAATTTGTTGAAGCAACCTTACTTTATATCAGGAGAGTCACTGTAATGTTTAAACAAGAATGTTGGTTCAGTTCTTGAATGTATTTTAATGTCTAGGGTTTCAACAAGTATGTATTATTTTCTGTATATAAATATATATATATATACATATATATATATACATCTATTATGGGCTGTGGTGGTGTCAGGGAGTAGAGGGGGTAAGATAAGGGGCACCCTCCTACAAACTATACCCCTGATATACTGTAACATGTGATCATGTGTTTATATGACTGAAAAGTGTGATGGTGATTGTGTAGACTGATTTTCCCCTCCCCCTGCACTTAAGAGATTGGACAGGATCTTAAGCACTTACAAATTCGTAACATGCTGTATGAATTGGATTTCGTAACATATCATGCACATTCTTTTTGCAAGACAAAATGGATGACATTGTACACAATTATTGCACAGTTTTAGGGAACGAAAAACTACTGGCTGAAATTATATGAAACCTTCATAATGCATCTTTAAACAAAGACACATGAACACACACTCAAATACAGGAGTACAGCCACGTTTTGGCCTAGGAAATATGCTACAGAACTGCTTAACAACTTGCTGATTGTCAACAGATAGCTCGTGCTCAGAGAGTCATTCACAACTACTCCTGGCCCTGCAGGGCCTTCAACTGCTCTGGCCCTGCAGGGCCCCAGCTGCTCTGGCCCTGCAGGGCCCAGCTGCTCCCGGCACTGCAAGGCCCCAGCTACTCCGGCCCTGCAGGGGCCAACTACTCCGGCCCTGCCAGGGCCCCTTCTCCGGCCCTGCAGGGGCTCAACTACTCTGGCCTGCAGGGCCCCAGCTACTCCGGCCCTGCAGGGCCCCCAGCTACTCCGACCCTGCAGGGCCCCAACTTCTCCGGCCCTGCAGGGCCCAAGCTACTATATTAGCTATATTACAGACACCCTTATGGAAATAACATGTATATTCATCATCCCATTAAGTAACAGATACTGTTGAGGAAGGCAATGATCATAAGAAGGTTTAGTGTATAGATGTAGATTTGATTGTGAAAGGGACTACATAGTGTATGTGGCTAACTAAGTCCCAGTCAGTTTCAGGTGAAATGTGAGTGTGAAGAATCAGCAGGTAGGATGTCAGGCAGGCAGGCAGGCAGGCAGTAGGCCACCCTCCTGATCTCCTGTGTAGACTGCAAGTAACAGTCCTTATCTTCCTGAGCCCTGAGCACAATGGCTTGAGCTGTGACATGAGCAGGATATCCCTCTGAGAGAGAGTTACTACTGTGCCACCCCTCCGTTCTACTGTGTGAGTCTACCGTCCCTTTTGTATTCCTAGCCTACTGTACATAATATCCCCCTCCCCTCTGACTCCCAAATCTTGTATTTTTGTTCTATAATAACACATTTATTTATAAGGATTTTTTAAATATATCTCTTTCTCCTTTTTGTAAATGTTCCAGTTAAATAAAGTTCAAAAATGTTAAAAAATTCAATGGATATATTGAAAGGTAAAAGTCTCTAAAGTCCCCTCTCCTCTGGCGCTGTATTCTAAACTTTGTGTTTCTTTTTTCTCTTTCTGTATGCTTCTCTTATGTGCTTCAGATTAAGAGTTCTATTTATTATGACATTAACGTTATTATAATTATGACTAATTATTAATATTATCATCATCCTCATCATCATCATTATTATCATGAATAAACTTGTCTACTTCAGCAAAAGGTAGTGTATTTTTGGCCTGAGTGTTACAGTGTAGAGGAAGATGAGATACTGTAGCAGTGTGTGTAGTGTGTGTGGACTCCCTAAGGACAGAACAGCCCTTGATGGGACATCACAATGACACCGAGAGCTGGGGGAGATGTGGCAGGTGGAAGGGGGACGGGGCACAACTCCTAGAGGGGGGGGGTGGAAGGACCTGGCTCAGTAGGTGGGCTAATGCCCATGGCAGCGCCCCTGCCCAGTCATGTGAAATCCATAGATCAGGGCCTAATTCATTTCTTTCAATTGACTGATTTCCTTATATGAACTGTTACTCAGTAAAATCGTTGAAATTATTGCATGTTGCATTTATATTTTTGTTCAGTATAGTTATACACGTGCCACATTCAACCAGTTAGCAAGTCGAACATTTCTGAGTTTTCCTAGTTTTGACTAGCACATGAACGCCCATATGCTTCCAGTTATTATGGTAAGCGATCGACAAGTAACTGCCAAAATAAAGAAAGCACTTGAGTTAATGAAGGATACAACGAATGTTGAAAGCAGCTGCTTCCCAACAGGTGTGGTTCCTCAGTTAATTAAGCAATTAAAACATCCTATTTTGCTTATGGTCATGTATAAAAATGCCCAGTTGCCCATTATTTTGGCTACCATGGCTAGAAAAAGTGTGTGTGTGTCTCTGTGTGTCTCTCTGTGTGTGTGTGTGTGTGTGTGTGTGTGTGTGTGTGTGTGTGTGTGTGTGTGTGTGTGTGTGTGTGTGTGTGTGTGTGTGTGTGTGTGTGTGTGTGTGTGTGTGTGTGTGTGTGTGTGTGTGTGTGTGTGTGTGTGTGTGTGCTTGTGTGTGTATCTGTGCCTCAGTCACCAGATCTCAACCCAGTTGAACACTTATAGGAGATTCTGGATTGGTGCCTGAGACCGTGTTTTCCACCATCATCAACAAAACACCAAATAATGCAATTTCGTTGAAGAATGGTGTCACATCTCTCCAATAGAGTTCCAGACACTTGTAGAATCTATGACTCTGTTCTGGTGGCTCATGGTGGCCCAACGCCCTATTAAGACACTTTATGTTGGTGTTTCCTTTATTTTGGCAGTTACCTGTGTATATCATGAATAAGTGGTTTAGAAGAACAGGAAGGGAAACGCATGTACTGCTTATTAGGTGACGTTTGGATGACATCATCAAATTGGATTTATAATGTATTCATTTAGCAGTATCTTTAGATTTAATTGGGTTGTAAAATGGGGATCAGAAAGCATCAGAGCCTTGTTTTGTGATGGTAAATGTGATGCAATGGTTTGTCCATCCGCTTTACAGATTGTAATATCAGGTTCCCCCACTTGGTGGCACCATAGCCTCGTACAGGTTACATTACCTTAACCTACGAGCCACTGCGTGTTAGTATTACTCAGCTGTATAACGCCATTACATGTTTTATCACTTGTTTCTAATTAGGCCATACGTCCTTTAATACAATAGGCTCCCCCATCCCCAGTTGTGTGATCTCACCATGCACACCTTTTATCTGAAATATTGTCTTTGGGCTTTGTTCAAACATCCCGTGGTTGATTAAGGTCAAACAAGAAGATAAAAAATGATAAAAGCCTCTGTTGGACTAAATTATAATCTATCACCTCGACCACAGGAAATGACCATAATCACACAATTATGAAGCAATGAGGCACTTTGGCTTTATGGGGTGGGTACTTTGCTCAAATGGCCCACGTAAAGCCCATCTGTACAAATGGGCCCTCGGATTTGAGCCAAACCGGGGCTAAAAGACCCTATACATCAAGCCATGGCATATATAACAAAGAGCAGCAGCCTCAAGTGCCTGATAGAAGGGCTGCCTGAGGTGCTGTGCTGGACAAATGGAACACAGTAGGATTAGATATGGAGATCTGCTGTAAAGATTGAAATACCCTCAGGACTTTCCAGCCTGTCCCTTCTCATTTAGGACCCTTGAGATTCTAGAACATTTTGAACAGTTCACTTCTTAATTAACTTGTAGGTAACAAGTAGGTAACTAATTATGCCTATATTTACTGTAATATTAACAAAGGCATTAAAAATCTCTCTACTAAAGAAGTACAATTTAAAAAATATAATAAGCCATATGAAACATCTACAAATACTTAAAATTGTACCACTTTAATAATTAACTTAGATATAAAAAAAAAAAACATTATCTAATGAACAACAAATCTTTAACATTAATAGAGTATAAATGAAAGCGGTTAGATTTCTCTGGTAATCATGCTTTCAGTGTGCTATTGCAATTTGTAGTACTGAATGACCACATGCTACTTTTGATTGGACCGTGACACTCAGCGTGAAATATCAGGTTTGTATCTATTCAAAGCCCTTTATTGTAAACCATAGACCAGATCACATTTTAGTAGAGCCTGAGTAACACTCCATCAAATATGAATGGACCACTGCGTTTAGGCTTACACCATCTCTCCAATCCCATGGAGCAATGGTGAATATACGTATTGATCTGCTTCTGCTTTTACTGATGTGTGAATACTATCCAGCCTTGCACAGCTATACTTGTAGTCAGTGTTTTTGTGGACAGATGAGTTGCGTTGCTCTATACTGTACCTGTGGTCCTTTATCCCTGTGGCCAGGGCTCCATGAGAGAGAGAGAGAGAGAGAGAGAGAGAGGAGAGAGGACGGGACCATCAGGCTGGGTGTCTGGAGCAGTAGATACTTCATCCATCAGATCACCACTCAGCCATCTGGTCTAGACACTGCTGCTGCTACTGGTGCTACTGGTGCTACTGGTGCTGGTGCTGGTGCTACAGTGTGGATGTAGCTTCACATCACTACCTGGCTGGAAGTCCTTTTGAGATTAGCACAGGATGTATTGATGTATAGCACACAACTTTCTACACCAACACATAGGGACAAGTGGTGAAAAACAAGGATATTCAAACTAAATGTAAGGTGTGAATGGTCTAGCTATTTGATCAATGCTGTTATGTATTATCAATGCTGTTATGTAATCAATGATGTTATGTGTTATCAATGCTGTTATGTGTTATCAATGCTGTTATGTGTTATCAATGCTCTTATGTAATCAATGTTGTTATGTAATCAATGCTGTTATGTAACAATGTAATGTAATCAATGCTGTTATGTAATCAATGTTGTTATGTAATCAATGCTGTTATGTTATCAATGTTGTTATGTAATCAATGCTGTTATGTTATCAATGTTGTAATAATGTATGTTATCAATGCTGTTATGTAATCAATGCTGTTATGTAATCAATGCTGTTATGTAATCAATGCTGTTATGTAATCAATGCTGTTATGTAATCAATGCTGTTATGTTATCAATGTTGTTTATGTGTTATCAATGCTGTTATGTAATCAATGCTGTTATGTTATCAATGCTGTTATGTAATCAATGCTGTTATGTTATCAATGTTGTTTATGTGTTATCAATGCTGTTATGTAATCAATGCTGTTATGTAATCAATGCTGTTATGTTATCAATGTTGTTTATGTGTTATCAATGCTGTTATGTAATCAATGCTGTTATGTAATCAATGCTGTTATGTTATCAATGTGTTTGTTTATCAATGTGTTATGTTATCAATGCTGTTATGTAATCAATGCTGTTATGTTATCAATGTTGTTTATGTGTTATCAATGCTGTTATGTAATCAATGCTGTTATGTTATCAATGTTGTTTATGTGTTATCAATGCTGTTATGTAATCAATGCTGTTATGTAGTCAATGCTGTTATGTTATCAATGTTGTTATGTAATCAATGCTGTTATGTAATCAATGCTGTTATGTAATCAATGCTGTTATGTAATCAATGTTGTTATGTAATCAATGCTGTTATGTAATCAATGCTGTTATGTAATCAATGTTGTTATGTAATCAATGCTGTTATGTTATCAATGCTGTTATGTTATGTAATCAATGCTGTTATGTAATCAATGTTGTTATGTAATCAATGCTGTTATGTAATCAATGCTGTTATGTAATCAATGTTGTTATGTAATCAATGCTGTTATGTTATCAATGCTGTTATGTAATCAATGCTGTTATGTAATCAATGCTGTTATGTAATCAATGCTGTTATGTTATCAATGCTGTTATGTAATCAATGCTGTTATGTAATCAATGCTGTTATGTAATCAATGCAGGTATGTGTTATCAATGCTGTTATGTAATCAATGGTGTTATGTAATCAATGTTGTTATGTAATCAATGCTGTTATGTTATCAATGCTGTTATGTAATCAATGCTGTTATGTTATCAATGTTGTTATGTAATCAATGTTGTTATGTTATCAATGTTGTTATGTAATCAATGTTGTTATGTTATCAATGTTGTTTATGTGTTATCAATGCTGTTATGTAATCAATGCTGTTATGTTATCAATGCTGTTATGTATTCAATGCTGTTATGTTATCAATGTTGTTTATGTGTTATCAATGCTGTTATGTAATCAATGCTGTTATGTTATCAATGCTGTTATGTAATCAATGCTGTTATGTTATCAATGTTGTTATGTAATCAATGCTGTTACGTAATCAATGCTGTTATGTAATCAATGCTGTTATGTAATCAATGCTGTTATGTAATCAATGCTGTTATGTGTTATCAATGTTGTTATGTAATCAATGCTGTTATGTAATCAATGCTGTTATGTAATCAATGCTGTTATGTAATCAATGCTGTTATGTTATCAATGCTGTTATGTAATCAATGCTGTTATGTTATCAATGTTGTTTATGTGTTATCAATGCTGTTATGTAATCAATGCTGTTATGTTATCAATGCTGTTATGTTATCAATGCTGTTATGTAATCAATGCTGTTATGTTATCAATGCTGTTATGTAATCAATGCTGTTATGTTATCAATGTTGTTTATGTGTTATCAATGCTGTTATGTAATCAATGCTGTTATGTAATCAATGCTGTTATGTTATCAATGTTGTTATGTAATCAATGCTGTTATGTAATCAATGCTGTTATGTAATCAATGCTGTTATGTAATCAATGTTGTTATGTAATCAATGCTGTTATGTTATCAATGCTGTTATGTAATCAATGCTGTTATGTAATCAATGTTGTTATGTAATCAATGCTGTTATGTTATCAATGCTGTTATGTAATCAATGCTGTTATGTAATCAATGTTGTTATGTAATCAATGCTGTTATGTTATCAATGCTGTTATGTAATCAATGCTGTTATGTAATCAATGCTGTTATGTTATCAATGCTGTTATGTAATCAATGGTGTTATGTGTACTGTTATGTAATCAATGCTGTTATGTAATCAATGCTGTTATGTAATCAATGTTATCAATGTTGTTATGTGCTGTTATGTTATCAATGCTGTTATGTAATCAATGCTGTTATGTATGTGTTATCAATGCTGTTATGTAATCAATGCTGTTATGTAATCAATGGTGTTATGTGTTATCAATGCTGTTATGTAATGTTGTTATGTAATCAATGTTGTTATGTAATCAATGTTGTTATGTTTATCAATGCTGTTATGTAATCAATGGTGTTATGTGTTATCAATGTTGTTATGTAATCAATGCTGTTATGTAATCCTGTTATGTGTTATCAATGCTGTTATGTAATCAATGTTGTTATGTAATCAATGCTGTTATGTGTTATCAATGTCATTATGTAATCAATGCTGTTATGTTATCAATGTTGTTATGTAATCAATGCTGTTATGTTATCAATGCTGTTATGTGTTATCAATGCTATTATGTAATCAATGTTGTTATGTAATCAATGTTGTTATGTAATCAATGTTTATGTTATGTGTTATGTAATCAATGATGTTATGTTATCAATGTTGTTATGTTATCAATGCTGTTATGTAATCAATGCTGTTATGTAATCAATGCTGTTATGTGTTATCAATGTTGTTATTTAATCAATGCTGTTATGTAATCGATGTTGTTATGGAATCAATGCTCTTATGTAATCAATGTTGTTATGTTATCAATGTTGTTATGTGTTATCAATGTCATTATGTAATCAATGCTGTTATTTTATCAATGTTGTTATGTAATCAATGGTGTTATGTGTTATCAATGCAGTTATGTGTTATCAATGTTGTTATGTGTTATCAATGCTGTTATGTATTATCAATGCTGTTATGTAATCAATGTTGTTATGTAATCAATGTTGTTATGTGTTATCAATGCTGTTATGTAATCAATGCTGTTATGTTATCAATGTTGTTATGTGTTATCAATGTTGTTATGTGTTATCAATGCTGTTATGTGTTATCAATGCTGGTATGTGTTATCAATGCTGGTATATGTAATCAATGCTGTTATGTTATCAATGTTGTTATGTGTAATCAATGTTGTTATGTGTTATCAATGCTGTTATGTAATCAATGGTGTTATGTGTTATCAATGCTGTTATGTAATCAATGCTGTTATGTAATCAATGCTGTTATGTGTTATCAATGTTGTTATGTAATCAATGCTGTTATGTAATCAATGCTGTTATGTGTTATCAATGCTATTATGTAATCAATGCTGTTATGTAATCAATTTTGTTATGTTATCAATGTTGTTATGTAATCAATGTTGTTATGTGTTATCAATGTCGTTATGTAATCAATGCTGTTATGTTATCAATGTTGTTATGTAATCAATGATGTTATGTTATCAATGTTGTTATGTAATCAATGTTGTTATGTTATCAATGTTGTTATGTAATCAATGATGTTATGTTATCAATGCTGTTATGTTATCAATGTTGTTATGTAATCAATGGTGTTATGTGTTATCAATGCAGTTATGTGTTATCAATGTTGTTATGTGTTATCAATGCTGGTATGTGTTATCAATGCTGGTATATGTAATCAATGCTGTTATGTTATCAATGTTGTTATGTAATCAATGCTGTTATGTAATCAATGGTGTTATGTGTTATCAATGTTGTTATGTGTTATCAATGCTGTTATGTATTATCAATGCTGTTATGTAATCAATGTTGTTATGTGTTATCAATGCTGTTATGTAATCAATGCTGTTATGTAATCAATGCTGTTATGTTATCAATGTTGTTATGTGTTATCAATGTTGTTATGGGATATCAATGCTGTTATGTAATCAATGTTGTTATGTGTTATCAATGCTGTTATTTAATCAATGTTGTTATGTGTTATCAATGCTGTTATGTGTTATCAATGCTGTTATGTGTTATCAATTTTGTTATGTGTTATCAATGTTGTTATGTGTTATCAATGTTGGTATGTGTTATCAATGCTGTTATTTAATCAATGTTGTTATGTGTTATCAATGCTGTTATGTGTTATCAATGCTGTTATTTAATCAATGTTGTTATGTGTTATCAATGTTGTTATGTGTTATCAATGTTGTTATGTGTTATCAATGTTGGTATGTGTTATCAATGCTGTTATTTAATCAATGTTGTTATGTGTTATCAATGCTCTTATGTGTTATCAATGCTGTTATGCGTTATCTCACATCACATCATTGGGGCGGCAGGTAGCCTGGTTAGAGCTTGACAGTAAACGGAAGGTTGTGATTTCAAACCCCCGAGCTGACAAGGTACAAATCTGTCGTTCTGCCCCTGAACAGGCAGTTAACCCACTGTTCCCCAGGCCGTCATTGAAAATAAGAATGTGTTCTTAACTGACTTGCCTGTTAAATAAAGGTAAAATATGAAAATAAAAAAATCACCTCACCCATGTTGTATGTTTGGCTCTGTCCAGGAGAGGGCATCCTATCCCTCTCTAAACTCACCTCATCAGCAGTTATTGCTCTAGGTCACAGCTATTCAACTCTTTCCCTATGATGTCTGGAGCCTGCTGGTTTTCTGATCTACCTGATAATTAATTGCACCCACCTGGTGTCCCAGGTATAAACCAGTCCCTGATTAGAGGAGAACAATGAAAAAACAGAATGCCACTGGCTTCGAGGTCAAGAGTTGAGTTTAATGGCTCTTGGTGAATGATTAGCACACAATCAGGAAAGAAGAGGTATCGGGAGAATAGTTTTTGTAACTTACACTGTGATGTCAGCAGATTTGCCAAGTCCCCAATACTCAGCACTTTACCCACTCTTATCTCACTGGTTTGTCCATGCTGCTCTGCAGCAAGAAACCCCTCTGCTTCTCTCTGACTATAATTTCATGCTTTGTGGTTTTAATCTACTGAGGATGTGATCCAATCATGCATACAAAATTAAACACCAGGCCAAACCAACAAGACCACCTTCAGGCTTCTATGAAGTAACGTGTTTGTCATTGTGTGATGTTGACATACAGTACCAGTCAAAAGTTTTACTCTTTTTGTACATTGTAGAATAATACTGAAGACATCAAAACTATTAAATAACACATATGGAATCATGTAGTAACCAAAAAAGTGTTAAACAATTCTTCTTCAAAGTAGCCACCCTTTGCCTTGATGACAGCTTTGCACACTCTTGGCATTCTCTCAACTAGCTTCATGAGGTAGTCACCTGGAATGCATTTCAATTGCCTCCTAAAATGTTAATTTGTGGAATTTATTTCCTTCTTAATTAATGTGTTTAGGTCAATCAGTTGTGTTGTGATAAGGTAGGGTGGTATACAGAAGATAGCCCTATTTGGTAAAAGACCAAGTCCATATTATGACAAGAACAGCTCAAATAAGCAAAGAGAAACGACAATCTATCATTACTTTAAAACGTGAAAGTCAGTCAATGCGGAAAATGTCAAGAACTTTGAAACGTTTCTTTAAGTGCAGTTGCAAAGACCATCAAGCGCTATGATGAAACTGGCTCTCATGAGGACCACCACAGGAATGGAAGACCCAGAGTTACCTCTGCTGCAGAGGATAAGTTCATTAGAGTTACCAGCCTCAGAAATTGCAGCACAAATAAATGCATCACAGAGTTCAAGTACCAGACACGTCTCAACATTAACTGTTCAGAGGAGACTGTGAATCAGGCCTTTATGGTCGAATTGTTGCAAAGAAACCACTACTAAAGGATACCAATAAGAAGAAGAGACTTGCTTGGGCCAAGAAACACGATCAATGGACATTAGACCAGTGGAAATCTGTCCTTTGGTCTGGTGTCCAAATGTTTGATTTTTGGTTCCAACCGCCGTATCTTTATGAGATGCAGAGTAGGTGAACGGATGATCTCTACATATGTGGTTCCCACCATGAAGCATGGAGAAGGAGGTGTGATGGTGTGGGGGTGCTTTGCTGTTTGTGATTTATTTAGAATTTAAGGCACACTTAACCAGCATGGCTACCAACATCATTATTCAGCAATACGCCATCCCATCTGGTTTGCGCTTAGTTGGGACTATCATTTGTTTTTCAAAAGGACAATGACCAAACACACCTCCAGGCTGTGTAAGGGATATTTGACCAAGAAGGAGAGTGATGGAGAGATGCATCAGATGACCTGGCCTCCACAATCACCAGACCTCAACCCAATTGAGATGGTTTGGGATGAGTTGGACCGCAGAGTGAAGGAAAAGCAGCCAACAAGTGCTCAGCACAGTATATGTGGGAACTTCTTCAAGACTGTTGGAAAAACATTCCAGGTGAAGCTGGTTGAGAGAATGCCAAGAGTGTGCAAACCTGTCATCAAGACAAAGGGTGGCTGCTTTGAAGAATCTCAAATATGAAATATATTTTGAGAGGTTTAACACTTTTCTGGTTACTACATGATTCCATATGTGTTATTTCATAGTTTTGATGTCTTCAATATTATTCTACAATGTAGAAAATAGTAAAATAAAGCAAAACCCTTGAATGAGTAGGTGTGTCCAAACTGTTGACTGGTACTGTAAGTGAAATACATATATGTGCCAAGAGAATCTGCAGGACCTTTGCCAAATGTGTCCAGCTTGGGTGTGACCTCCAACAGGGAGGTATAGAGCCAGTGAGAGATAAAGATGGCTTTAAGGGATGCTTGATTGAATTTGACCCACAGAGTGCACACAAACGACATGACTGAATGTCCTGCACCACTCTTTAACTCACAGGGCTGCAAACCGGGATGAAACACTATGTACAGTATATTTTGTTGTCTCTGTTTTAGCCATGTCAGAAAAGTGTGCACCCTTCAGACGTGAACTACAAAGGCAAGAGGAAAGAGTGGCCGAGCCAAACTCCAGCTGAACGGCTTGATATGATCTGGGCTTAATAACAATTACAACATTTTAAAGGTGCTGCCGTTAGCACCGGAATTCTGCGTCATTGAAATCCCCCCACCCACCCTCCATCTACCCATTAGGGGAAATAATGATAAGAATTGCTGAAAAGACTCCGCTATAAATGGAAACAAAAGTGCTGGGCTGGACAATAAAAGACCCTGGTGCCCTGTGCTGACACAATTTGTGTGATGAGGTGAGTGGGCGGCTGGTGACCCAATGCTTTATGGGTAGTGGTGGGGTCAGGTGGGAAATTAGGTGCTCCGAGAGGCATGCATTAGAACACCTTGGCACAGGACAGGCCTTCTCCCTCAGCCACTGGACTGAGAGAGGGAGGGAGAAGGAATGAGAGAGAGAGAGACAAAGAAACAGTGAGAAAGAGATAGAGAGAGAGAGAGAGAAGAGGGAGTGGAAGTGTGCTGATGTTAAAGAAAATCGTCCGCAAGTCAATGTGACTGAGGTCAAGGAGTATAGCGGCATGTCTCTGGCATGGTGCCCCTCGTTCATGAGTGGCCGATGAGGGATTGAACAGGAGAGCGTGTTGCTGGGAGTGATGGAGGGTTCTGTGATAACCCCCGTCCTCTCTCCTCCTTTCCTCCTCTCCTGGGCTGCAGAACAGACAGGATGAGGTCAAGCCTTGAAGGAGAGCTGGAGTAGAGGGAATTGCAGACTTTGAAGCGAATGGAAAAGAGAGTTTACCAGACATTTAGTGTTTTGGCCACATAATCAAGGGTCGGAAAATAATAAAAGCCAAGCAATCTGCTAGCGTCAGTCTGGATGCTGCCTGGGCTCAGTACAGGGAGCTATAGGGCCCAGCTGCTTATGCTGCTAACAGAATGAGGGTGAGGGAACAGATTCAATTTGCACCACCTAACCAAATGTCCAGTACTGTTTCCTTCTTCCCAACACCCCCACTCCCTCTCCCCCTCTCTCTCCCTGTCTCCCTCTCTCTCTACCCCCAGTGCCAAGCCGCTCAGGATTAGATCTGCACTGGTGTCCATCTGCACACCGGATTTGGAGTGTGGCCAAGCGCTGCGACAAATCTGTTGGAGGACAGGAGAGCGAGAGAGCGGCGGAGAGAGAGAGAGCTTGGGCCAGGAAAAAGGCTCTCCAAAATCATTAACGTCCACAGCTTATCTTACCATATTATCTTCCAGTCTAGACTTGTATTGTAGACCCATATCTGTGCTGAAATCGGAATCAGAATATGTTGTGGTTATTTACCACTCCAGTCTATTTACTGTATTTCTGGATGTACAGTATGTGTGATGACTGAGGTGATTAATATGTACGATTCTGTCTCTGAGCTGTAGTCAGTTTAAAGGCCCTCGGTTCCAGTTAAATCCATGTTTATTCACCCTGTGGATTACAGCACTGACTTGGCACTTCCTCCTGTATGTCATCTGAGCCAAGCACTGGCCAGGTGGAGCGCTGGGGCCACTCTTATAGGAGTCTGAAGGGATAGGCCAACCTTTTGACTTGAGCTTTTTGTTTTTAGACTACTTTATATACTGTTTCCACTCCATTTTATATCATATGCAGCAAATTTGTTCAGTTGTTAGAGGAACGGGGCGGCAGGGTAGCCTCGTGGTTAGAGCGTTGGACTAGTAACCGAAAGGTTGCAAGTTCGAATCCCTGAGCTGACAAGGTACAAATCTGTCGTTCTGCCCCTGAACAGGCAGTTAACCCACTGTTCCTAGGCCGTCATTGAAAATAAGAATTTCTTCTTAACTGACTTGCCTATTAAAATAAAGGTAAAATTAAAAAACGGTTCAGTGTTGCATTCTCCCTGTTGGCCTTTAGAGGGCGCTGACACGTTGGTGTTGAGACGAGGAACTCAGACTGGTGCTGAGGACACACTTCTCAGTCTCGGCATGTGTGTGAAGTCATAGGGACACCACAGCACTCATACACAGTCAGTGTGACAGGCAGGTGCTAACAAGTGACGGTCCCCTACAGAGAGTGTCCTCAATGAGATCCATGCATGACAGACAGGACACCTTCATAATACTGTACATGGTGCTTGGTTGGAATTCTAACTGTGTTAGGTTGTTCTTCACTGCATTTACTATTATAACACATTTGTATTAAGATTTGATGCATATATCTAGATCATACCAATACACTGTCATTATCTTTGTTCCCCAGGAATGCATGCTAGCAATGAATATATAGTAACTTCATTTTTTATTTTTTATTTCACCTTTTTTTAACCAGGTAGGCCAGTTGAGAACAAGTTCTCATCTACATCTGCGACCTGGCCAAGATAAAGCAAAGCAGTGCGACAAAAACAACAACACAGAGTTACACATGGGATAAACAAATGTACAGTCAATAACACAATAGAAAAATGTCTATACAGTGTGTGTAAATTAAGTAAGGAGGTAAGGCAATAAATAGGCCATAGTGGCGAAGTAATGAGGATGTGCGAGTAGAAATACTGGTGTGCAAAAGAGTAGAAAAACAAAAACAAATATGGAGATGGGGTAGGTAGTTGGTTGGATGGGCTATTTACAGATGGGCTATGTACAGCTGCAGCGATCGGTAAGCTGCTCAGATAGCTGATGCTTAAATTTAGTGAGGGAGATATAAGTCTCCAACTTCAGTGATTTTTGCAATTCGTTCCAGTCATTGGCAGCAGAGAACTGTAAGGAAAGGCGGCCAAAGGAGGTGTTGGCTTTGGGGATGACCTGTGAACTATACCTGCTGGAGCGCATGCTACTGGTGGGTGTTGCTATGGTGACCAGTGAGCTGAGATAAGGCGGGCTTTACCTGGCAAAGACTAATAGACGACCTGGAGCCAGTGGGGTTGGAGATGAATATGTAGCGAGGACCAGCCAACGAGAGCATACAGGTCGCAGTTGTGGGTAGTATATGTGGCTTTGGTGACAAAATGGATGGAACTGTGATAGACTGCATCCAATTTTCTGAGTAGAGTGTTGGAGGCTATTTTGTAAATGACATCGCTGAAGTCAAGGATCGGTAGGATAGTCAATTTTACGAGGGTATGTTTGGCAGCATGAGTGAAAGAAGCTTTGTTGCGAAATAAGAAGCCAATTCTAGATTTAATTTTGCATTGGAGATGCTTAATATGAGTCTGGAAGGTGAGTTTACAGTCCACATATTCTAAGTCAGAACCGTCCAGAGTAGTGATGCTAGTCGGGCGGGCAGGTGCGGGCAGCGATCGGTTGAAGAGCATGCATTTCATTTTACTAGCATTTAAGAGCAGTTGGAGGCCACGGAAGGAGTGTTGTATGGCATTGAAGCTTGTTTGGAGGTTTATTAACACAGTGTCCAAAGACGGGCCAGATGTATACAGAATGGTGTCGTCTCCATAGAGGTGGATCAAAGAATCGCTCGCAGCAAGAGCGACATCATTGATATATACAGAGGAATGAGTCGGCCATTGAACCCTGTGGCATCCCCATAGGGACTGCCAGTGGTCTGGACAACAGGCCCTCCGATTTGACACACTGAACTCTATCTGAGAAGTAGTTAGTGAACCAGGCGAGGCAATCATTAGAGAAACCAAAGCTGTTGAGTCTGCCGATAAGAATATGGTGATTGACAAAGTCAAAAGCCTTGGCCAGATCGATGAAGATGACTGCACAATACTGTCATTTATCGATGGGGGTTATGATATCGTTTAGGACCTTGAGCGTGGCTGAGGTGTACCCGTGACCAGCTCGGAAACCAGATTGCATAGCGGAGAAGGTACGGTGGGATTCGAAATGGTCGGTGATCTGTTTGTTCACTTGGCTTTCGAAGACTTTAGAAAGGCAGGGCAGGATGGATATAGTTTGGGTCTAGAGTGTCTCCCCCTTTGAAGAGGGGAAGACCCATGACCGCTTTCCACTCTTTAGGAATCTCAGACGATATGAAAGAGAGGTTGAACAGACTAGTAATAGGGGATCTGGACATTCATATGGGTTTAAGAGTAGTTAACTTTCTCTAGCTCTCCTACTGGTTCTCTGCTATTCTCTGCTGCCCCTATATAAATTAGTTATGGAGGGAGAACAGTTTGATTTCTAGCATGAGAAGTCCATGTGTGCTTGTTACCCAGAGACATATTCTGGTTGCACACGTAGATAGTCCATCTAGAGCTAACACCCATTTGCACATGAGGCTGCTATGCAAAGTGGTAAGCTTCTGCTGGAAGTGTAATGGTGTGTTGGATGAATAGTGAGCTGAAATCTGGTATGGGGTAATGAGATTTGGCACTTTACTCAGCATTGATCAATCTGTCTTGACTATCCCCAGCATATGCCGTGTACATCATCTCACGGGTATGTGCAACTAAAGCCTTGGCTTGAGTCTAAATGTCAACAACAACACCTCAAGTAACCGTCATTAGAATGATTACGATTCAAGTAGTCCCTTTATAGTTGTGTTGCTATCATTGTTGCTTTGATTGTTATAGGATTATACATTCACCAGCACAGTATATATTTATTGGTTAAAAGGGAACCGTGGCTGGTACGGTTTTGTGCTGTTCTTTACAGTGATTGCATCATCCATCAGTTCAACAGACCTGGACTTGGCTTAGGCCCCTGAGTGCACAGATGCTTAATGACATGACAGGTTATGTCCAGACCCCAGGACTCTCGGCCCTGGCTGGTAGTGGGAGATGCCAGCAGTGCCAACCTTACCTGTCTCATGAAATCTGCTGGGCAGTACAATGGATACGCCACCAGACATTTCCTCTGCAGCACTGGATTCAGCTGCAGTACAGCTGCAGGCCCTTCCTTATGATGTGGTGGAACAATACCCTGTAGTCCCTGGATCTATTGCCTCTCAATGCCATGGCACACCATACCCCCGTGCCCTGAATAATGACCTGTCTACAGCTCCCATTCAGAGAGATGAATGGAAAACAGCAGAGGGCTGTGACTGGAGCATCATCCAAGCAGAGTCTGTGTCTCTGTGTCAATAATTGCTGTTTGGATGGGATGTTTCTTGCTAATGAGAGTTAATCATCTATCAACATTTACAGCACAAACAAATGTGCAGACACGGAAGGGGACGGAATAGCCAAATTGCACCATAAGATTAATGCAAGGGGAAAAGGGTTAAGGAAAAGAGTAGGGGCTCGATTCAATCCGTATCGCTGAAGTTTACAGTATCTCCGTTTACTATGAATGCGGTCTCCACTAACGTAGGAACATTGTCTTTACATTTCTATTGCGCGGTAGCACAGATATTCAGCACTACGGATTGAATCAAGCCCTAGGGTTAGGGTTGAACTGGCATGTAAACATGAAGCTTGGGTCAGGGTTATGGTTGAGGCTAGGGTTAGGGTTGAGCTGGAATGTGGACATGACGCTAGGGTTAGTGTTCGGGGACAGATCATCGGATACATTCAGTATGAATACAGTGAAACAATTAAACAATTAGACAGTGTGAATACAATGAAACAATTATACCAACACTGTAATATATTGTGATGGAGGGATGTTAAGATGATCAATTTGCTTATCATTGTCATGTTAGTGTGTGTATGTTGGAGAGGGGGGGGGAGAAAAACAGAGGGAGGGTGCGAAAGAGAGAGAGAAAGAGAGCGATAGAGATACAGTGAGACAGAGAGAGACAGAGAGGGTTTAGAAAGGGTGAGTGTCAGTGAGAGCTCAGTGTACAGGGGGTGATGCAGGTTTCAGGGTGTAAGTGGAGCTGCCGTTGGTCAATACTCAGAGATGGCAGGATATATGTGGCCTCTCCCCTGGGCTCTGTGACGCCAAGTGTGCCCTTTTCCCTCCAGTTTTCACTGATCCTGTCAGAGGAACATGGCTCAAAATAGCCCCAAAATCGGGGGTAGAAAAAAAGAGTAATGCCAGGGTTTCAGGCACGGCTGTCTGTGATGCTGTTGGAGTTTTATTGAGTTTTATTTTGGGTCAGAGGTGCCCCACCACCATACTGTCTGTTGAAGCAGGACAGTTAGGTCATGGAGAAAGTGCATATGCCTCCCTTTGGAGGGAGCTATGTAGGAAGGGATGGATGGTAGCTGTTTTGAGGAGCTATGTAGGGAGGGATGGGTGGTAGCTATATTGCCTGTTGAAGCAGGACAGTCAGGTCATGGAGAGAGTGCATATGCCTCCCTTTCCCACTGCTCCTGCCCCTGACATGTGTGACCAGACCAGCCCAGATCCGCCCAGGCCCACCTGTTCCACATCTAATCCTCAGCATCGCCACTCAGCCCCCGGTGATGATCTAACAGCAGCAATCACTGCTCCAATGACACAGGAAGGTGAGGAACAATGGAGGGAGCTATGTAGGGAGGGATGGTAGATGTTTTGAGGAGCTATGTAGGGAGGGATGGATGGTAGCTGTTTTGATGGCGCTTTGTAGGGAGGGATGGTAGCTGTTTTGAGGAGCTATGTAGGGAGGGATGGATGGTAGCTGTTTTGAGGGAGATATGTAGGGAGGGATGGATAGTAGCTGTTTTGAGGAGCTATGTAGAAAGGGATGGATGGTAGCTGTTTTGAGGGAGCTGTGTATGAAGGGATGGATGGTGTCAGGACCCGGTTTCGAACCTGGGTCTCCGGAGTGAGAAACAGTCACTTAACCAACTGAGCCACGAATAGACAGCAGAACCCAGAAGATGAGGCAGACACAGCAGTACTTAAGACGGTGTATTTAATAAAGAAAAAATCCTAAAATACAAAAAATGGCAAATCCAAAAGGTGGTAGGAAAAACACAAAAAGACCTCAAAAGAAACTCACCAAAAAAATAAACAAAAACAAAAAACAGAATACCACAAGAACTTCACCCGGAATCGACAAGAGCACACAGAACACTAGGGCAGGGTGCTAACATACAAACACAGAGCACAGAACTGAGGGAAACAAAGGGTTTAAATACAATCAGGGAAAACGAGACACAGGTGCAAACAATAATGGGGATCAAGGGAAAAACACAGGGACAAAAAGCACAATGGGGACATCTACTGACAAAAACCCGGAACAACCCTGGCCAAATCCTGACAGAATCCCCCCTAGGAACGGCTCCTGACGTTCCTACCAGCTCTCTCAGGGTGGAGGACCCTGAACTGACGAATGAGGTCAGGGTCCAGGATGTCTTTGGCAGGAACCCAGGAGCGCTCCTCAGGACCGTAGCCTTCCCAGTCCACCAGATACTGCCAGGACCGCTGCACCCGGCGGGAATCCAGTATCCGGTGGACGGTATAAGCCGGCTGGCCTCCAATGACACGAGGCGGAGGGGGAGGTCTGTCTGCCGGGACAAGGGGAGAAAAAACAACAGGTTTTAACAATGACAAATGAAATGTGGGATTAATCTTAAGGGATCTGGGTAAGTGTAAGCGATAAGAAACTGGGTTAACTCTCCTGGCAACCTTGAAGGGACCGATGTATTTTTGGGACAGCTTGCGAGACTCCACCCGTAGAGGTAAGTCTCTTGTGGAAAGCCAGACTCTCTGGCCGGGGCGCAGGGTAGGCCCGGGACGGCGGCGTCTGTTGGCTTGTTGTTGATACCTCTGTGAGGAACGCATCAGATTAAGACGGGTCTTCCTCCACATAAGCCGACAGCGTCTGACGAACCTCAAGGCTGAAGGCACTCTGACTTCTGCCTCCTGGTCCGGGAACAATGGAGGAGCATAGCCAAACTGACACTCGTGCGGGGACATACCAGTGGAGGAGGAGCGCAAGGTGTTGTGCGCATATTCGGCCCAAACAATAAAGGATGACCATGTGGACGGGTTGTCACGAGTCATACATCGGAGGGTGGTTTCCAGCTCTTGATTCATCCTCTCTGTTTGGCCGTTGGACTCCGGATGGTACCCTGAAGATAGACTGGCAGAAGCCCCCATGAGTTGGCAGAAGGCCTTCCAAAACCTTGAGGCGAACTGGGGACCTCTGTCAGAAACCACATCTTGAGGAATGCCGAAGACTCGGAACACATGATTAATTACCAACTCAGCCGTTTCCTTGGCAGAAGGTAACTTAGTCAGAGGGACGAACCTGGCCGCCTTTGAAAACCTGTTGATTATGACTAGGATAGTAGTATTGCCATGGGATGGAGGAAGTCCAGTAATAAAGTCCAATGAGATATGGGACCAGGGTCTGTGGGGAACAGGTAAAGGGTGAAGGAGTCCTTGAGGGCGGAGGTGAGAAGATTTGCCCTGGCAGCACACGGGGCAGGCATTGGCGAAAGTGGCAACGTCTTCTCTTATGGTAGGCCACCAGAACTTACGCTGGATGAACTCCAAGGTGCGACCTACGCCCGGATGACAGGTGAGGCGAGAGGAGTGCCCCCACAGAAGGACCTGAGTCCTCACTGCCTTGGGAACAAACAACCGATTGGCAGGGCCTCCTTTAGGGTCCGGTTCGCTAGCTTGAGCACGTCTCACGGTATCCTCAACTTGCCACGAGATCGGAGCCACAATCTTAGCAGCAGGAAGGACAGGCATGTCCGTGTCATCTCGAATGGCAGGAGCGTAGACTCGGGACAGGGCATCCGGTTTGAGATTCTTCGACCCGGGCCGATAGGTGAGGATAAACTGGAATCGATTGAAGAAAAGAGACCATCTAGCTTGTCTAGAGTTCAATCGCTTCGCCTGCTGGATATACTCCAGATTTTTGTGGTCCGTAAGCACTTGAAACGGGTGAGAAGCCCCTCGAGCCAGTGTCTCCATTCCTTCAATGCCATCTTAACCGCTAGGAGTTCACGATCCCCCACATCGTAGTTCCTCTCAGTCGGGGTAAGCCGGTGTGAGAAGAAAGCGCACGGATGAAGCTTCTTGTCTTCACCCCTCTGAGACAGGACAGCTCCAACACCAACCTCTGATGCGTCTACCTCCACCACAAATGGTTCATCCGTAGTCGGTAGTATCAGGATGGGAGCAGAGGGACGCGCTGCTTGAGTCCTTGGAAGGCCGTCTCAGCTTCTCTTCCCCACAAACCTTGCATTGCCACCTTTGGTTAAAGCTGAGAGAGGAGCTGCCACCAAACTGAAGTTCTTGATGAACTTGCGGTAAAAGTTTGTGAAGCCCAGGAAACGCTGAACATCCTTAACGGATTTGGGGTGGGCCAATCCGCTACCGCCCTACCTTCCTAGGGTCCATTTGGACTCAACCGGGTTCCACTACAAATCCCAGGAATTGTACTCGGGATGAATGGAATTCACATTTTCCGGCTTAACGTACAGATGGCTGTCCAGGAGGCGTTTGAGTACTTGTCTGACATGCTTAGTGTGTTCTTGAAGGGAGCTCGAAAAGATGAGGATGTCATCCAAGTAAACGAACACAAATATGTTAAGCATATCCCTAAGCACATCGTTTATGAGCGCTTGGAACACCGCTGGGGCGTTGGTCAGGCCGAAGGGCATCACCAAGTATTCATAGTGACCAGTAGGCGTGTTGAAAGCGGTCTTCCACTCGTCACCAGGTCTGATCCGCACAAGATGGTATGCGTTCCGCAGGTCAAGCTTAGTGAAAACAACTGCTTCCTGGAGCAGCTCGAAGGCTGTGGCCATAAGGGGTAGCGGGTAACGGTTACGGACGATTATGTCATTGAGTCCCCGGTAGTCGATGCAAGGACGTAATCCACCGTCTTTCTTGGCCACAAAGAAAAACCCTGCTCCCGCCGGGGAGGTTGATGGACGCATGAGGCCTGCTTCCAGAGAGTCCTTGATGTAGGTATCCATAGCAGCTCGTTCGGGTGGAGATAGGGAAAAGATCCGACCCCTGGGGGGGCAAGTGCCCGGAAACAGGTTGATGGGGCAATCGTAAGATCTATGGGGTGGTAGCATGGTGGCCCTCTGTTTGCTAAACACCAGTTTGAGGTCATGGTAACACTCGGGAACTCGGGTCAGGTCGATGGATTCTAAAGACTCGGGAGTAGAACTCGGGGAATTCTGGAAAATACAAGTAGCTTGGCACGTAGGACCCCACTGCTTGATAGTGCCCACAGACCAGTCGATGTGAGGGTTATGGCTGTGAAGCCAGGGGTATCCAAGGACGAGAGGGAACTCGGAACAGGAGATCAAATGAAAGTTCATCAATTCCTGGTGTTGTGAAACTGAAAGTCTCAAGGAGGTAGTGACATGAGTGACAAGTCCAGATCCCAAAGGGCTTCCATCCAATGTAGTAACCCTCATGGGGTCACTTAGAGGTTCAGAGGGAACGCCATTCTCCTTCGCCCAGACACCATCCATGAAGTTACCTGCGGCTCCAGAGTCTACCAAGGCTTGAAGGTGAAGCTTGTGGTTGTCCCAGGAGAGGGTGACTGGAATGAGCAGACGGGAGTTGGACGGATGGGACTAGAGGTCTACGGTTGAGTTCTCTCTCTCTCAGACGCTGGTCAATGCGTGAGGCCAACTTGATCAGGGACTCGAGATTGTCCGGTGGTTCCCGAGTGGCCAGTTCATCTTGGATAGTGTCGGAAAGGCCTTTCAGAAAGCACACCGTGAGCGCCTCGTTGTTCCAGCCACTCGCTGCTGCCACCGTGCGGAACTGGATGGCATAGTCCGTCACGCTGCGCCAACCTTGATGGAGAGTCAGGAGCTGTTTGGCTGAGTCAGAACCACTGCTTGGGCCTTGAAACACTCGTTTGAATTCCTCAGCAAAGGCAGAGTAGCTGGCACAGCAGGAACTATGGGCATCCCACACAGCAGTAGCCCAGGCCAGGGCTTTTTCCGACAGCAGGGTAATGATATATGCGATCTTAGACCGGTCGGTGGGAAACGACGAAGGTTGCAGCTCAAAGGAGAGAGAACATTGAGTGAGAAAGCCTTTACAAGCACTTGGATCACCTGAGAACCGTTGGGGAGGTGGAAGACGAGGTTCAGCCAGGGGGTTAACTGCCATGGGTACGTGAACCTGAGGTACTGGGACGGGAACCGTTGCGGGGTAAGTCGATCAGATATCTGCTTTATGGAAGTCAGCATCTCCGACAGAAGATGAGAATGTCTAGCCATTAAGGCCTCTTGCTGAACCAGGGCGGCTTCGTGGCGTTGGACAGTCTCCTGGTGGTGGGACAGCGTGGCAAAAAGGTCCTGGGAACTGGCTGCCTCTGGGTTCATTTTGGCTCTGTGTTTCTGTCAGGACCCGGTTTCGAACCTGGGTCTCCGGAGTGAGAAACAGTTACTTAACCAACTGAGCCACGAATAGACAGCAGAACCCAGAAGATGAGGCAGACACAGCAGTACTTAAGACGGTGTATTTAATAAAGAAAAAATCCTAAAATACAAAAAATGGCAAATCCAAAAGGTGGTAGGAAAAACACAAAAAGACCTCAAAAGAAACTCACCAAAAAAATAAACAAAAACAAAAAACAGAATACCACAAGAACTTCACCCGGAATCGACAAGAGCACACAGAACACTAGGGCAGGGTGCTAACATACAAACACAGAGCACAGAACTGAGGGAAACAAAGGGTTTAAATACAATCAGGGAAAACGAGACACAGGTGCAAACAATAATGGGGATCAAGGGAAAAACACAGGGACAAAAAGCACAATGGGGACATCTACTGACAAAAACCCGGAACAACCCTGGCCAAATCCTGACAGATGGTAGCTGTTTTGAGGAGCTATGTAGGGAGGGATGGATGGTAGCTGTTTTGAGGAGTTATGTAGGAAGGGATGGATGGTAGCTGTTTGAGGGAGGAGCTATGTAGGGAGGGATGGATGGTAGTTGTTTGAGGGAGGAGCTATGTAGGGAGGGATGGAGGGTAGCTGTTTTGAGGAGCTATGTAGGGAGGGATGGATGGTAGCTGTTTTGAGGAGCTATATAGGGAGGGATGGATGGTAGCTGTTTTGAGGGAGCTATGTAGGGAGGGATGGATGGTAGTTGTTTTGAGGAGCTATGTAGGGAGGGATGGATGGTAGCTGTTTTGAGGAGCTATGTAAGGAGGGATGGGTGGTAGCTATATTGCCTGTTGAAGCAGGACAGTCAGGTCATGGAGAGAGTGCATATGCCTCCCTTTCCCACTGCTCCTGCCCCTGACATGTATTCTGTTTTACATCCCTAACATCCCCTAAAGCTTCAATATAAACAGGAAGAAACACTGACTGACATCAAGACGCTGGCACTCAAGTAAAGCCCAATTACTGTACGTAAAATGGAGTGGAGAAAATATGGTGAGCCAATGAGATATGAGGCATCAGCTGTAATGACGTTAATACTGGGACCACGTGGATGGTCTACCAAATGCTTCTATTCAAAACGGCACAGGGAGGAAGACTGTTTGTACCAACCTTCAGAAGCAGACACACTACTGTACGCATCCATTAGAGCCGTTCTCTACACTCTCCTTATCTCTTGCTTTACATCTCTCCCATCTGTTTGCCTTATTGATTAGTTATCGATCAGGGAATGACATCTTTATAAACTGTTGATCAAGAGCAGAGAATCCATAGATTTTTATTTTATGGGGAAATCGATGGGGTCACACAGCCACAGCCCCTGGGGCTCTCCCAACAGCTAAAGAGGAACATATCACAGCCACTGGGCTTCTCCCAACAGCTAAAGAGGAACATATCACAGCCCCAGGCCTCTCCCAACAGCTAAAGAGAAACATATCACAGCCCCTGGGACTCTCACAACAGCTAAAGAGGAACATATCACAGCCCCCGGGACTCTCCCAACAGCTAAAGAGGAACATTTCACAGCCCCTGGGACTCTCACAACAGCTAAACAGCCCAACAACCTGCCCGCTTGACCCTATCCCCTCCTCTCTTCTCCAGACCATTTCCGGAGACCTTCTCCCTTACCTCACCTCGCTCATCAACTCATCCCTGACCGCTGGCTACGTCCCTTCCGTCTTCAAGAGAGCGAGAGTTGCACCCCTTCTGAAAAAACCTACACTCGATCCCTCCGATGTCAACAACTACAGACCAGTATCCCTTCTTTCTTTTCTCTCCAAAACTCTTGAACGTGCCGTCCTTGGCCAGCTCTCCCGCTATCTCTCTCAGAATGACCTTCTTGATCCAAATCAGCCAGGTTTCAAGACTAGTCATTCAACTGAGACTGCTCTTCTCTGTATCACGGAGGCGCTCCCCACTGCTAAAGCTAACTCTCTCTCCTCTGCTCTCATCCTTCTAGACCTATCGGCTGCCTTCGATACTGTGAACCATCAGATCCTCCTCTCCACCCTCTCCGAGTTGGGCATCTCCGGCGCGGCCCACGCTTGGATTGCGTCCTACCTGACAGGTCGCTCCTACCAGGTGGCGTGGCGAGAATCTGTCTCCTCGCCACGCGCTCTCACCACTGGTGTCCCCCAGGGCTCTGTTCTAGGCCCTCTCCTATTCTCGCTATACACCAAGTCACTTGGCTCTGTCATAACCTCACATGGTCTCTCCTATCATTGCTATGCAGACGACACACAATTAATCTTCTCCTTTCCCCCTTCTGATGACCAGGTGGCGAATCGCATCTCTGCATGTCTGGCAGACATATCAGTGTGGATGACGGATCACCACCTCAAGCTGAACCTCGGCAAGACGGAGCTGCTCTTCCTCCCGGGGAAGGACTGCCCGTTCCATGATCTCGCCATCACGGTTGACAACTCCATTGTGTCCTCCTCCCAGAGCGCTAAGAACCTTGGCGTGATCCTGGACAACACCCTGTCGTTCTCAACTAACATCAAGGTGGTGGCCCGTTCCTGTAGGTTCATGCTCTACAACATCCGCAGAGTACGACCCTGCCTCACACAGGAAGCGGCGCAGGTCCTAATCCAGGCACTTGTCATCTCCCGTCTGGATTACTGCAACACGCTGTTGGCTGGGCTCCCTGCCTGTGCCATTAAACCCCTACAACTCATCCAGAACGCCGCAGCCCGTCTGGTGTTCAACCTTCCCAAGTTCTCTCACGTCACCCCGCTCCTCCGCTCTCTCCACTGGCTTCCAGTTGAAGCTCGCATCCGCTACAAGACCATGGTGCTTGCCTACGGAGCTGTGAGGGGAACGGCACCGCAGTACCTCCAGGCTCTGATCAGGCCCTACACCCAAACAAGGGCACTGCGTTCATCCACCTCTGGCCTGCTCGCTCCCTACCACTGAGGAAGTACAGTTCCCGCTCAGCCCAGTCAAAACTGTTCGCTGCTCTGGCCCCCCAATGGTGGAACAAAGTCCCTCACGACGCCAGGACAGCGGAGTCAATCACCACCTTCCGGAGACACCTGAAACCCCACCTCTTCAAGGAATACCTAGGATAGGATAAAGTAATCCTTCTCACCCCCCCCTTAAATGATTTAGATGCACTATTGTAAAGTGGCTGTTCCACTGGATGTCAGAAGGTGAATTCACCAATTTGTAAGTCGCTCTGGATAAGAGCGTCTGCTAAATGACTTAAATGTAAATGTAAATGTCTAAAGAGGAACATATCACAGCCACTGGGGCTCTCCCAACAGCTGAAGAGGAACATATCACAGCCCCTGGGCCTCTCCCAAAAAGCTAAAGAGGAACATATCACAGCCACTGGGACTCTCCCAACAGCTAAAGAGGAACATATCACAGCCCCTGGGCCTCTCCCAACAGCTAAAGAGGAACATATCACAGCCCCCGGGACTCTCCCAACAGCTAAAGAGGAACATATCACAGCCCCTGGGCCTCTCCCAACAGCTAAAGAGGAACATATCACAGCTCCTGGGCCTCTCCCAACAGCTAAAGAGGAACATATCACAGCCCTCCGGGCTTCTCCCAACAGCTAAACAGGAACATATCACAGCCCCCGGGCCTCTCCCAACAGCTAAAGAGGAACATATCACAGCCCCCGGGCCTCTCCCAACAGCTAAAGAGGAACATATCACAGCCCCCGGGCCTTCCCAACAGCTAAAGAGGAACATATCACAGCCCCCTGGCCTCTCCCAACAGCTAAAGAGGAACATATCACAGCTCCTGGGCCTCTCCCAACAGCTAAAGAGGAACATATCACAGCCCCTGGGCATCTCCCAACAGCTAAAGAGGAACATATCACAGCTCCTGGGCCTCTCCCAACAGTTAAAGAGGAACATATCACAGCCCCTGGGCCTCTCCCAACAGCTAAAGAGGAACATATCACAGCTCCTGGGCCTCTCCCAACAGCTAAGGAGGAACATATCACAGCCCCTGGTCCTCTCCTAACAGCTAAAGAGGAACATATCACAGCTCCTGGGCCTCTCCCAACAGCTAAAGAGGAACATATCACAGCCCCTGGGCCTCTCCAAACAGCTAAAGAGAAACATATCACAGCTCCTGGGCCTCTCCCAACAGCTAAAGAGGAACATATCACAGCCCCCGGGCCTCTCCCAACAGCTAAAGAGGAACATATCACAGCTCCTGGGCCTCTCCCAACAGCTAAAGAGGAACATATCACAGCCCCTGGGCCTCTCCAAACAGCTAAAGAGGAACATATCACAGCTCCTGGGCCTCTCCCAACAGCTAAAGAGGAACATATCACAGCCCCTGGGCATCTCCCAACAGCTAAAGAGGAACATATCACAGCTCCTGGGCCTCTCCCAACAGTTAAAGAGGAACATATCACAGCCCCTGGGCCTCTCCCAACAGCTAAAGAGGAACATATCACAGCTCCTGGGCCTCTCCCAACAGCTAAGGAGGAACATATCACAGCCCCTGGTCCTCTCCTAACAGCTAAAGAGGAACATATCACAGCTCCTGGGCCTCTCCCAACAGCTAAAGAGGAACATATCACAGCCCCTGGGCCTCTCCAAACAGCTAAAGAGAAACATATCACAGCTCCTGGGCCTCTCCCAACAGCTAAAGAGGAACATATCACAGCCCCGGGCCTCTCCCAACAGCTAAAGAGAAACATATCACAGCTCCTGGGCCTCTCCCAACAGCTAAAGAGGAACATATCACAGCCCCCGGGCCTCTCCCAACAGCTAAAGAGGAACATATCACAGCCCCCGGGCCTCTCCCAACAGCTAAAGAAGAACATATCACAGCTCCTGGGCCTCTCCCAACAGCTAAAGAGGAACATATCACAGCCCCTGGGCCTCTCCCAACAGCTAAAGAGGAACATATCACAGCCACTGGGGCTCTCCCAACAGCTAAAGAGGAACATATCACAGCCCCTGGGCCTCTCCCAACAACTAAAGAGGAACAATATCACAGCCCCTGGGCCTCTCCCAACAGCTAAAGAGGAACATATCACAGCCCCCGGGCCTCTCCCAACAGCTAAAGAGGAACATATCACAGCCACTGGGCTTCTCCCAACAACTAAAGAGGAACATATCACAGCGACTGGGCCTCTCCCAACAGCTAAAGAGGAACATATCACAGCCCCCAGGCCTCTCCCAACAGCTAAAGAGGAACATATCACAGCCCCGGGCCTCTCCCAACAGCTACTGAGGAATATATCACAGCCACTGGGCCTCTCCCAACAGCTAAAAAGGAACATATCACAGCCACTGGGCTTCTCCCAACAACTAAAGAGGAACATATCACAGCCACTGGGCCTCTCCCAACAGCTACTGAGGAATATATCACAGCCCCTGGGCCTCTCCCAACAGCTACTGAGGAATATATCACAGCCCCCGGGCCTCTCCCAACAGCTAAACAGGAACATATCACAGCCACTGGGCTTCTCCCAACAACTAAACAGGAACATATCACAGCCACTGGGCCTCTCCCAACAGCTAAACAGGAACATATCACAGCCCCCGGGCCTCTCCCAACAGCTAAAGAGGAACATATCACAGCCCTCCGGGCCTCTCCCAACAGCTAAACAGGAACATATCACAGCCCCCGGGCCTCTCCCAACAGCTAAAGAGGAACATATCACAGCCCCCGGGCCTCTCCCAACAGCTAAAGAGGAACATATCACAGCCCCGGGCCTTCCCAACAGCTAAAGAGGAACATATCACAGCCCCTGGCCTCTCCCAACAGCTAAAGAGGAACATATCACAGCTCCTGGGCCTCTCCCAACAGCTAAAGAGGAACATATCACAGCCCCTGGGCCTCTCCCAACAGCTAAAGAGGAACATATCACAGCTCCTGGGCCTCTCCCAACAGCTAAAGAGGAACATATCACAGCCCCCGGGCCTCTCCCAACAGCTAAAGAGGAACATATCACAGCTCCTGGGCCTCTCCCAACAGCTAAAGAGGAACATATCACAGCCCCTGGGCCTCTCCCAACAGCTAAAGAGGAACATATCACAGCCACTGGGGCTCTCCCAACAGCTAAAGAGGAACATATCACAGCCCCTGGGCCTCTCCCAACAACTAAAGAGGAACAATATCACAGCCCCTGGGGCTCTCCCAACAGCTAAAGAGGAACATATCACAGCCCCCGGGCCTCTCCCAACAACTAAAGAGGAACATATCTCAGCCACTGGGGCTCTCCCAACAGCTAAAGAGGAACATATCACAGCCCCCGGGCCTCTCCCAACAACTAAAGAGGAACATATCACAGCCACTGGGGCTCTCCCAACAGCTAAAGAGGAACATATCACAGCCCCCGGGCCTCTCCCAACAACTAAAGAGGAACATATCACAGCCCCTGGGCCTCTCCCAACAGCTAAAGAGGAACATATCACAGCCCCTGGGGCTCTCCCAACAGCTAAAGAGGAACATATCACAGCCCCTGGGCCTCTCCCAACAACTAAAGAGGAACATATCACAGCCCCTGGGCCTCTCCCAACAGCTAAAGAGGAACATATCACAGCCCCCGGGCCTCTCCCAACAACTAAAGAGGAACATATCTCAGCCACTGGGGCTCTCCCAACAGCTAAAGAGGAACATATCTCAGCCCCCGGGCCTCTCCCAACAACTAAAGAGGAACATATCACAGCCACTGGGGCTCTCCCAACAGCTAAAGAGGAACATATCACAGCCCCTGGGCCTCTCCCAACAACTAAAGAGGAACATATCACAGCCCCTGGGCCTCTCCCAACAGCTAAAGAGGAACGTATCACAGCCCCTGGGGCTCTCCCAACAGCTAAAGAGGAACATATCACAGCCACTGGGACTCTCCCAACAGCTAAAGAGGAACATATCACAGCCACTGGGGCTCTCCCAACAGCTAAAGAGGAACATATCACAGCCACTGGGGCTCTCCCAACAGCTAAAGAGGAACATATCACAGCCACTGGGCTTCTCCCAACAACTAAAGAGGAACATATCACAGCCACTGGGCCTCTCCCAACAGCTAAAGAGGAACATATCACAGCCCCCAGGCCTCTCACAACAACTAAAGAGGAACATATCACAGCCCCTGGGGCTCTCCCAACAGCTAAAGAGGAACATATCACAGCCCCTGGGGCTCTCCCAACAGCTAAAGAGGAACATATCACAGCCCCCAGGCCTCTCCCAACAGCTACTGAGGAACATATCACAGCCCCTGGGGCTCTCCCAACAGCTAAAGAGGAACATATCACAGCCTCTGGTCCTCTCCCAACAGCTAAAGAGGCACATATCACAGCTCCTGGGCCTCTCCCAACAGCTAAAGAGGAACATATCACAGTCGCGACACATTGCTCAGCGCTGCCATGACAGGCTCATAAAATGCCACTGTTGTTCCCCTGCCTGGAAACAAGATTAATTTTTGGTGAGATACATTTAGAGAGAAGAAAATATAGATTGTTACAGCAAGATAGTTTAGTGTGTTGTTTGGCAGTCCCTTGTCTCGAACAGAAGTGGGAGAGTGTTTTCAAACGGTTGTTGTTTTGCAATAGGATGTAAAATCCCATGTCGTTCTTCAAAAACCTTTTTAACCCATTGCACATGCCTTGCTTCTGTGGATATTATGATGAGGAGATGACAGTATGAAAATGATACCTGATGACGGGTGTTCATTCCTGTGTACCTAAGCATGCATGTATTCATGTGCATGTGTGCTTGCGGGTGGTGGCGTAGTCAAATCATTTGCAGGCTACTCAAGGTTTTTATATCACTGCACAACACCAACCAGACTGCAAGACAAACATCTTCTGTACAGATTCACTTCATTGCTGCTTTACTGAGAAGAGAGGAAGCACAGTGCAAAACATGATTTAAAGTATCCCTGACATTTTTTCACAGCAATTTCAATCTTCTATCCAGCACTGTATTTCTCTCCAAAATATCATTTTGGCTCTCCTTTTATGATTGCCTCTTCCTTCCTTCAAAATTGC